>NC_091569.1:33881325-33883825 GCF_042767895.1 Penaeus vannamei | reverse complement strand
ATAATGACGTCGAGAGATAGTGATATTGACAATGATGGAAATACTGGAAGAAACAGACCCCAACGAGATAGTAAAGTACCAGTGCACTTTGCCTATTAAGGAAAAGGGTTCTTGGGGTATGTCCAAAGTAATGGTTGAAAAGGGTCTAGAAGCTGGATAGAGGACAGAAGACTGAAGGACAGCAGAGATGCAGGGTCAACATGACTCGAACAGGATCAGGACCGGGACAACATGCACTCGCTCTTGGTGGTCTGAGGACAGGTTTAGTTAACGGAACCAGCTGTTTCCTGAACCGGGCCAGCGTCCTGTAAATAACGAAATAGCCTGCCAAAAATGGTTAGGCTGGCCGAAAATCTTTCAATGGCGTAGTCATCAGATCGGAGAAGTCCTCTGGAAACTGGCTAAAGGCGCCAGGTACCTGCCTCTCGACACTTCAGTTTGGTCCTTAAGATTGTCGCTTACGGGCAAATAGCAATCAAGATAAGTTTTGGCTGTGGAGGATTGGATCGCCATGGAGAAGATACAGGACAAACTGCTGTTAGAGTTTGGCATGAACATGTAATGTAAAGTGGGAGTGTAAAGGAGATGGAGTAAGTACTGATCCCAAATAACCATTGTTACTTAATAACCAATTTACAACTGAAGTGCCTATCTCACATTATGTTTATATTTCTATGCAATGAATGTAGGTTATACTATTATACCATGTTATGTAACTTCGCTTAAGGTACCAAATTGGAATTTGTGTGATTTAGTTTTGGGCAGTATTTCTCTTTGGTAAATGATCCCCCTGAACCAAATATCAATTTAACACTTAATTTCACCATATTCATACTTCCGAAGAGGGGACCCATGTAAAAATCTTTGATTTGACATTTACATTGAATTATGTCTTACATGCGCATTTAGAGTGTTGGTTGAACCATTGAACGATGTCGCCAAATCGCTAAAATGCTATGGCTTTAATGCTGAATATAGTAAAATTTAGTGTTTATGAGCTTGTATAAAGAAAAATCAAAATTATTCAATGAATGCTGGATGATAGTGTTTGAGAACGACATCTCCAACCCTGTCTCCTTGTCTAGCGCGTCGTTTGGCTTAGAGCAGCGTGGGCTTTCTTCGGAGACAGGTGGAAAGGAAGACCGAGCATTTGCTGGCGAATATTTAGGGAAAATGTTTATAGTTGGGGATGGGTGTAATATCAGGTTAAGTAGAAGAATCTCCATATATTGTTGTATAGTACTTAGAGCAGTGTTGGCTTTCTTTAGAGGCATTTCGTGGCCCAAGGAAGGAGAAGGCAACCGTCGAGGGACGCTGTCCAGGCACCGCCATTCTGTTATACACACACACACACACACACACACACACACACACACACACACACACACACACACACACACACACACATATATATATATATATATATATATATATATATATATATAAAGAGAGAGAGAGAGAGAGAGAGAGAGAGAGAGAGAGAGAGAGAGAGAGAGAGAGAGAGAGACACACACACACACACACACACACACACACACACACACACACACACACACACACACATATATATATATGTATATATATATATATATATATATATATATATATATATATATATATATATATATATATATATATATAGATGTAGGATACGTAAATATGTTACCCAAGTTTTCAATTATTTGCTAAATGTATCATATCTTTGATATTTTTCATTGAATTATCATAATGACGTTAGAGACATTAAAGAATGACAGCTCTAAGTATATAATTCATCAAAAGATTGAGGAGCGGGTGGAAGAGCCTCCGATGTGGCTATTTAGGCTTGCTTGTGCCATGTTGCAACCCCTGGAGCAGTAACTTCCTCCAGATTAAGCAAGTATCCCAGGTGGCAAGAAACGGAGGCAAATTGCTATCAGGATGTTGCAGCTCAGATGACTATCGAGCGCTGAAAAAGAGGAAAATAAGAGATACGGTTGAGAAATTATCTTATTCTTTCAACATTTCTTTTTTTTCTGACGAATTCGCAAGGTTTCGTGCGTGGCCATGAGGTAAGTGAAGGCCCTGTGGATCAGCGCACAAGTTATGGTGAATGTCAGCAAGTTATGGTGAATGTCAGACCCACTGGGAGGAATGTAAATATGTCTGAGAAAGATAGATGAGTCATTACCCTCATATTAAGTAAAAGGATGTCTGTAGTAATTGCAAGAGGAATATGACCTTCAAGAATGTGTCTGCTGGTGGAAGAGCTTTCATTAACCGCAAGAATTTGGATCGGTAGATAACACAACTGGTGATTCGGATAATCTAGCCAATTCTCGTCCTCGGAGTAGGGGAGGAGGCATTAAGTAGTTAGGTTGAGAGTCAAGGACGAGGAAGGTCAGGGTCTAGAAGTAGGACTATGGAGTAATAGGCTCTGCTGACGGCGGCTGCGTCGAGGAAATGGGATCTCGTCCTCCCAGCGGGGTGTGAGGAGGCAGGGCTACATAGAGGCTGTTCA
>NC_091569.1:33863825-33866325 GCF_042767895.1 Penaeus vannamei | reverse complement strand
TCAATGCAGGGTAAATTTGAATAATTAACCAGTGGATTTCAGTGTGACCATTTTGACGCTAATTAATTAGTGCAATTCAGGGATTGAATATATATTTTTTTAGTTAATAAATTTATCAACTAATTATAAAGGCACTATGACAAAATTGCAAATCTCATAGATTATATCCAACATAAAATAGGCAATACCTTATTTGGGTTCTTGACACTTTTCATACTACAAGACAGTCGTTTTTTAAACTTTATAAAAACAAAATCAATAACAGTCAAAACTATTATAACTTAATGCAATAAATATTATAAAACAAAATATCGATTAATGTAAAAGCAATTAATGATCTAGTATCCCATAAATTCATAAATGAATAACGATCACAAGAGATTAAGTAGTTGTAAAAAAAAGAAAATATGTTCAGCAAATTGAATATTATTCTAATAGAAAAAGATGACCAGAAGAAAAATAGTTGTATTTCTACGTGCAAATATTAATCAAACAACAAAAGCAAATACTTGATACACGCACACACGCACACACACTCACAAAAAGAAAAGAAAAGAAAGAAAGAGAAAAAAAACACACCTCACGCTCTATCGGCAAACAATAAGACGTCACTGTCTGCACACTTCCGCTGAGCTGTAATTTTTAGAAAATACCTAATTTTTCTTTTATCACACTTACAATCTAACCTATCTTTTTCTTCAACTGTTAATAAAGATTCATTTAACACAATAATGCCACATTAATTAACGTTGATAAACAAGTTATTTCATTACATGTTGATAAAAATCTTGATTCCATTTCCTAAGCTTAACTATGTTCCAGAATAGCTCCCCCATGTTACCGTCTCCCATGTCTAGTTCCTGTCCACAATGTTCCATCCCAAAGGTACACTAAATGACTTCAAAAGGGCTTACCCGGGATGAGCCACCGAAAGGAACATGGCTCCTGAACGCTACTTCGAGACCTAGTCCACAATCTCCTTCACTTGAGCTTCCTTTTATTTTCGATATGAGGCTCATCCGGTCACACACGCCCTTGCTGTTATGCTGTTATCACTTATCCATTTCTTATCGCTGGAAAGATACACCCAGAATCTGGACTTTTCATGGTACCTGCGAATTAAATTAAATAATCACCTTTAACTTTTTTCTACCTGCCAGTGGAGTTAACGTCTTTTTCCCAGACTGATACACATTATGGTCTACGTTGTTTCGCACTTGTGATTTCTCTCTCTCTCTCTCATTCCTTTTTTTTTTTTTTTTTTTTTTTTTTTTTTTTTTTACTTTATCCGTTGGTCCATCACGTCATGTCGTCTCCCTCTGTCACATGCTATTTTTTCCACTTTGAGTCATAGAGCGTCTTCGGATTTTTTTCACTTTTCTCTCTCTCTCTTTCTTTCCTTTTTTCTTTTTCTTTCTTTTTTCTTTTTCTTTTCTTTTTTTCTTTCTTTTTTTCTTTTTCTCTCTTTCTTTCTATTTTTTTCTTTTTCTTTCTTTCTAATTTCTTTTCTTCATATCTTCTTTCTTTTTTCTCTTTTTCTTTCTTTCTTTCTTTTCATCCGTTCATTTGGCATTCGTTTCGCTCTCGTGTTATTCGCGTGATGGTGACTAAGCCTACGACATATTGCCTGTATAGTGATCGATGTATCTGTCTGTGTGTGTGTGTGTGTGTGTGTGTGTGTGTGTGTGTGTGTGTGTGTGTGTGTGTGTGTGTGTGTGTGTGTGTGTGTGTGTGTGTTTGTGAGGTATGGAGGGAGGAAGAGAGTGTGTGTGAGTGGGTGAATGAATGAGTGAGGGTGTGTGTGTAAGTGTGTGTGTGTGTGTAAGTTAATGAGTGATGGAGGGAGTGTGTGTGAGTGAATGAGTGAATGAAGGAGGGATCGAGTGTGTGGGTGTGCGTGTGTGTGTTTTCGTGAATAAGCAGACATATGTAGGATATCCTTTGATCCCAGCGATCTAATCAGCGAACAGTAGAAAATGTCATCTTTAAAAAGCGCTATTAAAAATCGTCAGAGTTCAGTCGCAGTGCACCAAGGGAAATAATGAGCAAGTGGAGTGTGTGAAGAAAAGTGCAAACTTGTCTCATTGTCTCTAATTGTTTTCACTTCCATCAGAAAGAAACAAAATTGACCTTTTTTGCAAGATGGCTAACTACCATTTCATCTGCTCACGTTCCGCCTCTCGCTCTGTTTCGCGTTTTTTCCATCATTTTTTTCTTTTTCAGTTTCTCTTTCTTCTTCGCACCTCTCTTCTGATTCTCCTTTTGTCTTTTTTACTTCCACTTCTTGCTTTATTTTTGTCTTTGCCTTCTCTTTTTAGCCATCTTTCTCTCCCCTTTCTTTGCCTCTTTCCTCCTCCTTTCCCCTATATCTTCTGTTCTCCTTCTTTCTTATCCTTTCCTCAGCCTTCCCCTCCTTATTACTATCATTATCATAATTATTTTTTATATTCCGCTTCTCCACAAGACCGTATGTCCCCCCTACACAAAGCTGGATTCTGCG
>NC_091569.1:33838825-33848825 GCF_042767895.1 Penaeus vannamei | reverse complement strand
GTCTGTGAACCTGGCGCTCCGAGCGGGTTCGGAGGACGCCATGTCCGCGGCTGGGTCTTCGGGAGAGCGAACGCCCTCCGTGTCCCTACGACGACGGGAATCGCGCATCGCTTTTCCATCAGATGCGTCGCCGCTGCCAGGACGCCCTTCGACTGACGGCGGCGCTGACAGTCCCGACAGCCAAGAGATGATGAAAGTGTCAGAAGTCTTGGAGTCGCCCACCCGTCTGACCACGGGCCTCATCGCAGCCGGATATGGAGTCAGGCTGCCGGATGAGGGGCGGGGAGACGGCCTCATCCGGTCCTTGCCCTTGGAAAAGACCGATGAGCTTGGTCGAGGCGGGATCTCGTCAAACATTCCGGGCGAAATCTCGGGCACAATAGACTCGATATCCTCCTCTCTCTTCCCTTCGACTTCTTTCTCCTCCTCTTCTTCCTCTCCCTCCGTTTCATCCGCTGCTCTCCCGTCTTCTCCTTTCTCCTCGGGACCTGACACCCGGCGTTGCGTAAGAGCTCCCGGGGCGAGGGCGACGGCCGCCCGGGAGAGGAGATCGAGAGCAGATCGGTTTTCATCTGGGTCTTCGCTCCCTCCATCGATGTTCGATATGTCACTCGTCCGTGAGAAGTTTAAACCGTTGTCAGAGGCTCTGTCGAATTCTTGAACCCTACTATTGCCACCTGATGGATTATGCTGACTTTCGCGTCCGCCTTCGATTGAAAATCTATCATCGTTTTTCTCGGCGGCGGTTACATGGCTGTCCTCAGTGTCTGGTCTTCGGGCTTTGCTGCTCTGGGGCGTTGGTGGCGACGCCTTGAGGTCTCCCTCCTCCTCCCCCAACACGCCCCAAATTCCCATTGCTTCATCTTGGAGTTCGGACACTTTGCTCGCTCGGGGACGGAGCGTTGAAGCGTCCGAAGCCCCGGAAAGGAAATCGGAGAAGAGAGAGACGACGAAGCTGTCTCCGTAGGGCGTCTCTCCGGCCTTCCTCACGACGGCCTTCCTCGCACCCGGAAGGAAGCGCTCGTCGGCCTTCCTGGCGACATGGCCTTGGGGTAGCTCTTGACCGGCGGGGCGAGCGAGCGCCTCCGCCTCCGGCCCTTCCTTGTCCCGAAGGAGGAGGCCCAAGGAAGCCCCTAATTCCGGAAGAGTGTCCCACAGCGCCTCCTCCACGATGTCTCCGACTAGACCTTCCGTTGCTTCCTCACTGCTTGTCGTCGCAGCAACCTGGTCATCCCCAGAGAGCCGAGTGGGGGCGTGTGAAGGAGTCGTCTCATTCTCGCTCCGTTGATCTGACTCTCCGATGCGACCACTGAAGCGAGAACTGAAGTCGGGAGCCGGAAGGTCCCCCAGGAAGTCGTCGAAGTAGGGGTTGTCGTCGCCGCCGCCCTGGCTGTCTCGGGCGTAGGCGTAGGACTCCTCTATCAGCGGACCAGGGTCGTAGTCGGGGGGTTCTGTGTAAACAAAACAATGTCAATATTTATCATCATTATTTTTTTTAAAGCGATTTAGGACACTCCAGTTAGAGAAAAACTCTTAGCACTCTCATAATGACAGTCGAAAACATAAAACAGTATAGCTATTATGAATCCCAATTTAATCATGGAAGTAATTACTGTTGTGGTATGAACCATACGAGTGATAGTAAAAAAAGAAAAAAATCTTGCTAAACACTTTGACCAACATACATTGTTATTGATTGTTCTAAAATAATTACTCAACTACAGCATTATAATCAGCGATCACTAATATCACAGCATACACCATGGTGCAATGCATGCCTTAGAGCGAAGTAAAAATCATCATTCAAAATCGCTCACAAAGACCGATACTTGGAGTCAAAAAAAAAAAAAAAAAAAAAAAAAAAAAAAAAGGAAAGAGAAAAAAAAGATCCTCTTTCCAAAAGACGTCTCATCATTTACCTGAGAAAAAGAACAACCTTTCTTCAGGTCACATTTCGGGGCGCTATCAATAACGAAAAAGAATTATAGGGGTAAAAATGTCGGGTCCATCATCTGACCCTCGATTTTTATTTTCTTTTTTCACTCCTAGTTCTTCGTAATCCTGAGCTCGCGATCACATTACTCATCATACCCCATGCGTCATTCGGTTTTTGTTGTTAAATCATTATAATATATATATATATATATATATATATATATATATATATATATATATATATATATATATATATATATATATATATATACGCACATATATATTTCTCTCTCTCACTCTCTCTTCCTCTCCCATCCCCATTCCCATTCCCATTCCCACTCCCTTTCTCTCCCCCCCCCCCCCTCTCTCTCTCTCTCTCTCTCTCTCTGTCTGTCTGTCTCCTTCTTCTTCCTCTTCTTTCATACATTCATATCCTCCCGTGCTCACAAACGAACTTTTCCCCCTAATTTTGTTCGCATTGAACTCTCGCAGCCTTTCACTCACCGAGACTGTTCCTGGCACACAATTTCTGACACATGGTTTCCGACACACGGTTTCTGACACACGGCTTCTGACACACGGTTTCTGAGACACGATTTCTGACACATGGCTTCCGACACACGATTTCTGACATACGGGTTTCTGACATATGGGTTTCTGACACACGGTTTCCCCAACATAACTCATTTCCCAGCGTTGGAATAAAACCATGTTTGATGCACTCATTAACTCTTTCGTTGTTCTCGCTGTTCCGTTGAGGTGTCGTTTCCTACAACGCAAAACTACGCTGAATTAATGAACACGTCATTCACAACTGACACCGGTTGTTGTTGTTTTTTATTTGGATTTTGAAATCGCTCTAATGAAATGTGTCAGTTGTGTTCGTGCGTAGGGGGGGGGGTGCGGGTGGGGGGGGGGGAGCGTGGAGGGAGGTGGGCGGGGGGGTGAGGTTGGGGGGCGGAGCGTGGGGGGAGGCGGATGGGGTGGGGGTGGGGGCGGAGCGTGAAGGGAGGTGGGCGGGGGGTGAGGGTGGGGGGCGGAGCGTGGAGGGAGGTGGGGGTGGGGGGGCGGAGCGTGGAGGGAGGCGGGCGGGGTGGGAGGTGGGGGTGGGGGGCGGAGCGTGGAGGGAGGCGGGCGGGGTGGGAGGGGGCGCCATAGTGGGCGTATAGGGGGCTGTGTGTGACTGCGAGGAAGTCCCTCATCGAAGTCGTCTAGTTTGTGTTTGATTTTTATTTTTTATTTTATTTATTTAGTTATTGTTATTATTATTTGTGTGTTATTATTGTTATTATTATTTCTTTAGTATATGCCGTAGCTAGAGATCTCTATCAACTCGTGAGTGAGGGTTTGTGTATATATCCTGAGAAAGGGTCAAGGGTGTGTGTGTGTGTGTGTGTGTGTGTGTGTGTGTGTGTGTGTGTGTGTGTGTGTGTGTGTGTGTGTGTGTGTGTGTGTGTGTGTGTGTGTGTGTGTGTGTGTGTGTGTGTGTGTGAGCCCACGAGTTATGCATTTGTGCGCTGTAATTAGGTTTGGAAATCAAAATACTCGATCTTGAGACACCATGATATACAATTTGTTAACATTGAACTAAGAAAAAAGAAAGAAAGAAAAAAAACATAATAAAAAGGAAAGAGAGAAAAAAAGGTACTCCTTCTTATCTCTTTTCCTCTCTTACTCTTCTTCTACCCCCTCTCATTTTTCCTTCTCTTTCCCTCTCCCTTATCCCCTTCTTCTCTCTTTCATTTTCCCATTATCCACATCCACTTTTTTCCTTTCTCGATCTGCCACTCCCCTCCCCTCCCCCTTTCCCCGCTCCTAAATCTTCCTTAAATTCACTCCACCTTCCCCACTTTCCCCTTAAGCTCCCTGAATCCTTCCCTCCCTTACCTCCTTACCCTCTTCCCTCCCATAACCCTTCACCCTCTCCCCCCTCACCCCCCTCCCATCCATCTTCTCTACTTCTCTACCTTAACACCCTCTCTCCCTGCCCTCTCCTTCACTCCTCCCCCGTCCTCCTCTCCCTCTCCCTTCCCCCATCCATCTTCTCTCCCTTAACACCCTCTCTCCTTGCCCTCTCCTTCACCCCTCCCCCGTCCTCCTCTTGTTCTCTCTTCACCGTCTTCACCGTTTTTTCTCATACCCCCCCCCCCTTACCCACTTCCCCCTCTCTTCTTTATTCCCCTTTCTCTCCGTTTCCTGTGTCCTATTTCTTCTCCCTTATTCCGTTCCTCTTCTGTTCCTACCTTCCTTCTGAATTTTCCCCTTTTACGGGTTACCATGTAAATAATGAATATGATGATGATGGTAGTAATAATGATAAAAATAACATCATTATCATTATCATCATCATCATCATCACAATGACAATAATGATAATGATAATAAGAATGATAGTGATAATGATAATAAGAATGATAGTGATAATGATAATATAATAATAATGACAATGATGATAATAATAAAAATACTACTACCACTAATATTAATAGTAAAAATAGTAATAATGATTATAACAACAAAGATGATATGATAATTATAATGATGATGATAATGATGATAATAATGATAAAAATGAACATAATAACGTGTTTGAGTGTGTGTGTGTATATTTGTGTTTAGAGAACTGCAAAAAAGAAAGAAGACTGATAAACAGAAAAAGACAAGAAACTGGAACGAATGACGTATTCAGTAAAAAAAAAAAAAAAAAAAAAAAAAAAAAAAAAAAAAAAAAAAAAAAAAAAAGATAATAAAAATTAAATAATAATAATAATAAAATAACGCCCTCACCCATCGTAGAGCAGCAGCACCTACCGAGGGCATGGGCGGCTGGGAGCAGGACCTACCTAGGGCGTGGGCGGCCGGGAGCAGCACCTACCTAGGGCATGGGCGGCCGGGAGCAGCACCTACCTAGAGCATGGGCGGCCGGGAGCAGGACCTACCTAGGGCATGGGCGGCCGGGAGCAGGACCTACCTAGAGCATGGGCGGCCGGGAGCAGGACCTACCTAGGGCATGGGCGGCCGGGAGCAGGACCTACCTAGGGCGTGGGCGGCCGGGAGCAGGACCTACCTAGGGCATGGGCGGCCGGGAGCAGGACCTACCTAGGGCGTGGGCGGCCGGGAGCAGCACCTACCTAGGGCATGGGCGGCCGGGAGCAGCACCTACCTAAGGCATGGGCGGCGGGCTGGCGAGTTAGACCCGAAGACTTGCGAGGAAGGGAACACACAGCCCGCTGGTAGTACATCAACTTGAAGCCCGGTCCGTGGCTGACGCTGTTGTACACTTGTGGGCGGCCTGTCCGTACGTACAACACGTACATCTCGCCCGCGATGCGACCTGTTGGTGGCGGGAGGAGGGAAGGGGGGGGGGTGTAAGTGGCGTGATATGCTTGGCATCATTTTTCAGTTATGATAGTTGTGGTTAGAGTGACTAATTTTGTTTTTGTTGATTTTGTTGTTCGCTTTGATCTTGTTATTGTTAATGTTGATAATATTTTCATTATTATAATAATATTAATTATTATTGTTATTACCATTACCATAATCATGTTTATTATTATTATTATTATTATTATTATTATTACTGTTATCATCACTATTATTATTATTATTGTTATTATCATTATTATTATCATGATTATCCATTTTTATCATTATAATCATCATCATTATTATTACTAAAACTGTTATTATTATTATCTTTATTGTTGTTATTATCATCATTGTTATTATTATCATTATTGATATTATTATTATCATTATCATCATTATTATTGGTATTATTATTATCACTGTCATCATTATTATTACTGGTATTATTATTATCACTGTCATCATTATCATTATCATTATCATTATCATAATCATTTTGTCATTACCATCAATATCGTTACTATTATCAATATCAATTACTATTATTGTTATTATCCCCATTACCATTATCATTATCATTGTTATTGTTAATATTACTACTATTATTTTTTTATTATTATTTTTCTTTTATTCTTTGTTATAAGCATTATCATCAGTGTTATCAATATTATCATTATTATTATTGTAATCATCATTATCATCATCATTATTATCATCACTATTATTAATAAAATAATAATTATTATTCATAATATCTTATCATAATTCATAATGTTATTATCATTATCGACATTGTTGCTACCATTTTTTTTACTAACACCCTTAGCCCCCCAAAAACCCTTACCCTCCCAGACATCCTTCCCCCCAACCCCCAAACACCCTTCCCACTCCCCCCAACACCCTTACCCCCCCAAAAAAAAAACATCCTGTGCCCCCTAAACACCCTTACCCTCCACCCCCCCCAACAAACCCTTACCCTTAGCCCCCCCCCCAAAAAAAAAAACATCCTTGCCCCCTCAAACACCTTTACCCTCCACCCCCCAACACCCTTACCCTTAGCCCCCCCCCTCCCCCCCAAAAAAATCCTTGCCCCCTAAACACCCTTAGCCCTCCACCTCCCCACACCCTTACCCTTACCCCCCCCCCAACACCCTTACCCCCCCAACACCCTTACCCTCCACCCCCCCAACACCCTTACCCTCCACCCCCCAACACCCTTACCCTTACCCCCACCCCCACCCCACCACAGCCGCCGCCGATCAGCGCGACGTATCGACTTCCCCAAGAACACTCGGTGGGTATTTCGGGCGAGGGGAGAGGGAGAGGGAAGAAAGGGGAGATGAGGGGAGAGGGAGAGGGAAGAAGGGGGAGATGAGGGGAGAGGGAGAGGGAAGAAGGGGAAGAGGGGAGAGAAGGAGAAAGGGAAGGGGATGAGGGGAGAGGGAGAGGGAAGAAAGGGGAGATGAGGGGAGAGGGAGAGGGAAGAAGGGGGCGATGAGGGGAGAGGGAAGAAGGGGGAGATGAGGGGGAGAAGGAGAGGGAAGAAGGGGGAAGAGGGAGAGAGAGGGAGAAAAAAGGGAAGGGGATGAGGGGAGAGGGAGAGAGGAAGAAAGGGGAGATGAGGGGGAGGAGAGGGAGAGGGAAGGAAGGGGGAGATGAGGGGAGAGGGAGAAGGGAAGAAGGGGGAGATGAGGGGAGGGGGCGAGGGGAAGGGAGGGAAATACAGAGATAATGAAACCAAACGAAGGGGTGAGGGGGAGAAAGAGAAGAAGGTAAGGGTGAGAAAGGGAGAAAAGGAAGGGGTTAAGGGTAGGGGATAGGGGGAAGACGGAGAAGAAGAGGAAGAGGGAGGAGAGAGGGAGTAAAAGGAGGAGGAAGAGGGAGAAATGAGAAGAGGGAGAGGGAGAAAGGAAAGAAGGTGAGAAGGAGAGGAAAGGAGAGGGAAAAGGGGGTGAAGGGAGAGAGGAGAGAGGGGAGAGGGTTAGGAAGGGGGGGGGGGAGTGGGACAGGGAGAAAAGGAAGGGGTTGTGAGGGGAGGGGATGAGGGTAGAGGGGGAGAGGAATTAAGGGGAGAGGGATGAGGGGTAGAGGGGGGAGAGGAATTAAGTGGAGGGGATGAGGGTAGAGGGGGGAGAGGAATCAAGGGAGAGGGGGCGGGATCAGAGGGAAAAATAGGGGATAGCGGGAGGGAGACGGAGGACGAGGAGAGAGGAGAGGGGGAGAGGGAAGGTAAGCACGAGGGAGGTGGAGAATGAGGAAGGGGGAGGAGGATGAGGTAGGAAAAAGGGATGGGGGGTAAGTATGAGGGAAATGGAGGGTGAAGAAGGGGGATGGAGGGAGGTAAGGAAAGGGATGAGGTAAGTATGAGGAAGATGGAAGATGAGAGAGAGGGAGGATGAGATAAGGGAAGGGGAAGGGGGGTTAAGGTTGAGGGGGGTAATGGTGGGAGTTCCGTGAACGAAGGGTAGGGGGGGGGTGAGGATTCCTTTTTTACTCCCAGAAGGATTCAGCAGGATTAGCGGATTTATCAGGTATAAGAAGACGAATCGATGGGAGGGAGGGGGGGTCGATACTATCTGTTCATTCATTCTCTATCTGTCTATATCTACATCACACACACACATATACAGAAACACACACACAAACACGCACACACACACACAAACACACAAACACACAAACACACTCAAACACACGATCAAACACACACACACACACACAAACACACTCAAACACACGATCAAACACACACACACACACACACACACGCATACACTCACACACACATACACACACACACAGACACACACACACAGAAACAAAAACACAAACACACACAAGCACAAATACACACACACAAACACACACACACACACACAAACTCCCCCCCTCGCTATGTCTCCTTCCGACCAAAACCCGCTGCGAGTTTGGGCAAAGACCGTCTCTTCCTCGCCATAAACTCGGGCGTAATCTTTCTCTTTCCCCAAAACGGAGGGAGGGAGGGAGGGAGACAGAATGAGGGAGAGAGGGAGGGAGGGAGGGAGAAAGAGGGGGAGAGGGAGGGAGAGAGAGGGAGGAAGGGAGGGAGAAAGAAGGGGTGGAGGGAAGAGGGAGGGAGGGAGAAAGAAGGGGGGGAGGGAGGGAGAAAGAAGGGGGGAGGGAGGGAGGGAGTGAGGGAGAAAGTAGGGAGGGAGGGAGGGAGGGAGGGAGAGGGAGGGAGGGAGGGAGGGAGGGAGGGAGGAGGAGGGAGGGAGGGAGGGAGAGAGAGAGGAAGGGAGAGAGGGAGAGAGGGAGACAGAATAAGGAAGGAAGGGACTCATTCTGTCAGAAAGAGAGAGAGAGAGGGAGAGAGAGAGAGAGAGAGAGAGAGAGAGAGAGAGAGAGAGAGAGAGAGAGAGAGAGAGAGAGGGAAGAGAGAGAGAGAGAGAGAGAGAGAGAAAAAGAGAAAGAGTGGGAGAGAAATAACAAAAAAAAAAAAAAAAAAGAGAGACATAGGGGAATAACAAGAAAACAAGACGAAACGATATAAAAACCAACAAATTAGAGAGTGACAATAGAAGGAACCAAACGGAAAAAACGAGGAATAAGGAAATAAAAATGAAACGGAGAAAATGAGAAAATAAGCAAAGATATTCGAGGATGAGTCCTACAAAGATACACGAGAAACAGGCAAGTGGTTTAAATAAGAAGACTGAAGGGGGTTAAAGTGGAGAAGAGGGGAGGAGGGGAAGTGGAAAAGAGGGGTGTGGGAAGAGTTTAAAGGGGAAAAGAAGAGGAGGAGGAGGAAAAGGAGAAGGGAGGAGGAGGAGAAGGAGGCGAGGAGGAGGAGGAGGAAGAAGAGGGAGGAAGAGGAGGGAAAAGGGAAGGCGGGTTGCGGGAAGTGTTTAAAAGGGGAAAAGAAGAGGGAGGAGGATGACAAGGCGTAGGAGGAGGAGGAAGAGGAGGGAAAAGGGAAGCGCGGGTTGCGGGAAGTGTTTAAAGGGGAAAAGAAGAGGAGGAGGGATGACAAGGCGTAGGAGGAGGAGGAAGAGGAGGGAAAAGGGAAGGCGGTTTGAGGGAAGTATTTAAAAGGGGGAAAAGAAGAGGAGGAGAGGAGGTGGTGGTGGAGGAGGATGACGAGGCGTAGGGAGGAGGGAGGAGGAGGAGGAGGAGGGAGAAGGGCTGGCGGGTTATGGTGAGGGTTTAAAGGGGAAAAGAGGAGGAGGAGGAGGGAGAGGTGGCGGAGGTGCAGAGGAGGGGAAAATGGTTATGGAAGGAAAACAGGAAGAGAAAGAGGAGAAGGAAGAAAATGAGGAAGCGAAGAAGGAAGAAAAGGAGGAGGAGATGAAGTAGAAAGAGGAGGAGGAAGAGGAGAAGGAGCAAAAGGAGGAAGAAATGTTGTAGGAAGAAGAATAAAAAAAACAAAAAAACTAGAGAGGGAGGGAAAAAAACAAAACAAAAAAACAGGACCTGGGTGCACATTAGCTGCCTAACACGGGAACGAAGGGAAAAGTTTTCAACACGAAGATATTACGTAAGAGATATTATGACAAGGACTCCGCAAAAGGAAGTTTTATAATAGTTGCATTAAAGCAAAGACGCTGTTCGGTGATTTCGGGGAGATAAATAAGGAAAAGAGGGAATCGTAGTTTGGATAAGCGTGAAGCGAATAAGGAAAAAAGCAAAAATTGATAAAATCAGTTTTCCTTAGAAGGGG
>NC_091569.1:33811543-33816543 GCF_042767895.1 Penaeus vannamei | reverse complement strand
TTAAGGAAAGAGAAATGGAAGAGACGAGAAGGAGGGAGTGATATACAAAGGGAATAAAGAAAGGAAGGAGAGAAGACGAGGAGGGAGAAGGGATGGACGGAGGGAAGGAAGAAAGGAGAGAGAGAGAGAAGAGAAGGAGGGAGGAAAGAAGGGAGAGAGGAAGAAAAGGGTAAAGAAACATGATAAAGGGAGGAAGACAGTAAGTGGAAAGAGGGAGCGAAAAAGAGAGAGAGAAAAAAAGGCAGAGAGTAAGAAAGGACAGAAGAAGCAGGAAAAATACAAATGAAAGGGGAGAGGACGAAAAATAACAGTGAACAAAGGGTATGAAAAAGGATAGAAAATAAAGCGTGGGAGTTGAAATAGTTGAAGGAAAGGACGTAAGGGATATCACGAAGGCAAAGGAATATTAGAAAGAAAAATTAATTCGAAATGAAGCGGAAGTGTGTGTGTGTGTGTGTGGTTCATGAATATATATATGATTGTGTGTAAGTTTATGTGCGTAAGCATATCAGGTACCAACAAGGCATACAAAAATCTACATACCTTTAATTCCTAAATCATATAATAAAAAAATAGATAAGACATCCATACAACATTGCCAAATAAATAAATAAAATAAACAAACCACAAAGGCAATTAGTGCAAGGGAAACAAAATACACAAAGCTATGAAACTGAAATGTTGTACCGGCAACACTGGTTCAGCGACACCCGTGCCAGAGTTGGTTTCAGTTCAGGGCCAATAACAGGGGATCAACGCAAATTCTGGTTTCAGAATCCCCACATTTCAACGTTTCTAGGGATCCTTGTCCAATATATAGTTTCCTACCTCCCTTCCGTCCCTTCCCTTTCTCTCCCATTCGCGTTTTTTGTTCTCGTTTTTTCTCTGTCTATTTCTATCTGTCAGTCTATTTCTCTCTCTCTCTCTTTCTACTTCGATTCCCTCTCTCCCTCCTTCCTTCTCTCCTTTCTCTCCTGCCTTCTTTCTCTCCTCCTTCTCTATCCCTCCCTTTCTCCCCCCTTCCTTCTCTCCTCCCTTCTCTCTCTCCTCCTTCTCTAACCCTCCCTCTCTCTCCTTCTCCCTTCCTCCTTCTCACCATCGACTCAAGACCTAAGATCCTTCAGCTGAAACACGAAGCCTTGCAAAGAGGAAGGGGGTAAGGGGCCGGATGGGGGGGTGGGGGTAGGGGGGGAGATATCAAGTCAATCTGTTGAGATTAATCAAGGAGCCAGAAATAGATAGAAAGACCCAAAGAAGAACTTGTAATTAGGGGAAAAAATGGGAGAATGTTTATTGAGGGTACTGTCACTCACGAATAGAGTAGGGATAACGGTTTGTTTATTCTGCCTCATATTCTTATTCTTCTTTTTCGTTCTTCCCATTTTTCCTTCTCTTTATCCTTCTTTTCCCTCGGACTCTCATACTCTTCCTCACCTCCTTTCTCTCTCTCTTTATCCTTTTCCTTCTCATTATCATTATTTTTATTATTTTTCTTCTCATTATCACTTTTCCTATCCTCTCTTCCCCTACATCCTCCTCTTCTTTTTCCTCCTATTCCTCCTTCATTCTTACATTCCCTCCTCTTCCTCTTCTTTCTCTCCCTCCTTTTCCACTTCCTATAGTTTTTATTCTCCTCTTCCCCTTCCCTCCATTCCTTTTTCCTTCATTTCTTCTTCTCCCTCTCGTTCTTACTCCTTCCCCTCTTCCTCAATCTTACCTGCACTTCTTGAGGTGAGGGCGCACCTCTCCTCAGGAGGTGCCACTCAGTTCTGCTCCTCGGGTGGGGTGGGGCAAAGGGGGGGAAGGGGGAGGGGATTGAGAGCGACATGGGGGAAAGAGTGAAGGGCAGAAGGGGGAGAGAATGAGAGCGAAGGAGGGAGAAGAGAGAGAGTGAAGGGAGAAAAGGGAGAGATGGACTGAGAGCGAAAGGAGAGAAAGGGGAAAGGGACCAAGAGCGAAGGGGGGAGAGAGAGTGGCGTGAGAGCGAAGGGGAGAAGGGAGAGAGGGAGTGAGAGCGAAGGGAGAAAAGGGAGAGATGGACTGAGAGCGAAAGGAGAGAAAGGGGAAAGAGACTAAGACCGAAGGGGGAGAACGGAGAGAGAGACTGAGAGGGAAAAGGTAGAAGGGAGAGAGCGAAGGGAGAGAAAGGGAGAGAGCAAAAGGATAGAAGGGAGAGAGAGAGACAGAGCGAAGGGGGAGGGGATGAAAGGGGATAGGGTAGGAGCACGGAAGAGGAGAAGGGGGTCCAGGAAGGGTGAGCGGTGAAGGAAGATGAGGAATAGAAAGATGAAAGAGGCAACTTTAACAATAATAATAATAATAATAATAATAAATTATATATATACATAAATCCACTTTATAAAGATGAGACTGATGACTAATCGAAACAGGAAGCGCGAATATGCAATAAAAGTAAAAGTGTGAGACAAAGAAAAGTTGGATGACACCAAAGAAAAAAGAAAAAAAAAAAGATAGATAAATTGATAAAGCAGATCAAAGATGAAAACAAGAAAAATCGTGTATATCATGTGTGAAAAGGTACAGGTGGCTTGGAGGCAAAGGATGAGAGGAAAAGGCGTGAGAGAGTTAATAGGAAAGGATAGGATGTGAACAGTGTAAATTAGGGTCGAGTAAAAAATTAAGAAATAGATAAAAATCATATACTGATGAAAATTTTATATATATATATATATATATATATATATATATATATATATATATATATATACATATATATATATATATATATATTTGTGTGTGTGTGTGTGTGTGTGTGTGTGTGTGTGTGTGTGTGTGTGTGTGTGTGTGTGTGTGTGTGTGTGTGTGTGTGTGTGTGTGTGTGCGCGTGTGTGTGTGTTTGTGTGTGTGTGTGTGTGTGCGTGTGTGTGTTTGTGCGTGTGTGTGTTTGTGTGTGTAGTCAACAAGAAACTTTTTTTTCGTTTTCTTATCTATTCATAATGATCATCACGACGACAAAAGAAGAATATGAAGGAAAAAACGAGGAATGGGGTGAAAAGGGAGAGAGAGAGAGAGAGAGAGAGAGAGAGAGAGAGAGAGAGAGAGAGAGAGAGAGAGAGAGAGAGAGAGAGAGAGAGAGAGAGAGAGAGAGAGAGACAGAGAAAAAGAGAACGAGAAAGAGAGAGAAACAGAGAAAAAGAGACAGAGAGAGAGAGAAAGCGAGAGAGAGAGAAAGAGTAAAAAAAAAAAAATAATAAAACACGCAAAACCACCCGTGTCATCTCACCGACTCGACTCCGATCATCACAACCGCATAATTATCACCACCATTAGAGTCGTTAGCCACAACCTCATCCCAACCGCCCATTGAACCGCCGCCCGCACGCCCGTCACCTCGTTATCGCTCGGTCTTTTCACGTCAGAGTTATCGGTCTCTCTCTCTCACTTCCCTTGGGATCTTCGGTGAGCAAGCAGGCTGACGTTTGGTTCGTGGAGGAAGGGGAGGGGAGGAGGGGGCAAGGGGAGGAGGGGAAGGGGAGGGGAGGAGGGAGGGAGGAGAGGGGAGGAGGGAGGGAGGAGAGGGAGGAGAGCGAAGGGGGAGGGATGAGGGGGAAGTGGAGGACAGCGAAGGGGAGGTGAAAGAGGTGGTGGGAGGAAGGGAGGAGGGGAAGAGGAGGAGGGAGGAAGGAGAGGGAAGGGGTGGTGGCGGGAGGGAGGGAGGGAGGGAGGGAGGGGAAGGTGATGGGAGCAGGAGAGGGGGAAGGGGAGGAGGAGAGGAAGGGGAGGGGAGGAGGGATAGGTGGTGGGAGGGAGAGGGGGAAGAGGAGGGGAGGGGAGGGGAGGAGAGCAAGGGGAGTGGGAGGAGGGGGAAGTGGAGGACAGCAAAGGGGAGGGAAAGAAGTGGTGGGGAGGATGGGAGGAGAGGGGAAGGGGAGGAGGGAAAGATGGTGTGGGGGGAGAGGGAAATGTAGGGAGGAAGGAGGAGAGGGTAGGGAGGGAGGAAGTGGTGGAAGGAGGAGAGAGGAAAGGGAGGGAGGGAGGAGAAGGGGAAAGGGAGGAGGAAGGTGGGGAAGGAGGGAGGAGAGGGGAGGGCAGGGTGGTGGTGGGAGGGAGGGAGGGGAGAGGGAAGGGGAGGGGGTGTGGTGGAAGGGAGGGAGGAGAGGGGAAAGGGTGCGGGAAGGAGGGAGGAGAGGGGAAAGGGGGAGGAGGGGGGAAAGGTGGTGGGAGGGAGGGAGGGGGAGGGGTTGGTGAGAGGGGTGGGCGGAAGGAGGGAGAAGAAGGCAGGGGTGAGGAGAGTGAGGGGAGGGTGGTAGAGAAGGGACATGATAAAAGGAGGGGAGAGGTATTGAAAGAATGAGATCTGGAAGGAGTGAAGGGAAAGAGAGATAAGACAGGGGCGGGAGAGGAAAGGGGAGGGAAAGGAGAAACAGGGAAAGCAGGGAGGAAAGAAGGGAAGAGAGAGAGGGAGAGAAAGAGTACAGGAGAGAAAGAGGAGAAAGAGAACGAGTAAAGGAAAAAACGAGGGAAGGAAAGGGAGGAAGGGAAAGAGAGATAAGACAGGGCGGGGGAGGAAAGGAGGGAAAGGGAAAAAGAGGGGGAGCGGGAGGGAGGAAAGACGGGAAGAGAAAGAGAGGAAGAGGAAAGAGTACAGGAGAGAAAGAGGAACGAGTAAAGGAAAAAACGAGGGAAGGAAAGGAAATAAGGGAACAGAAAAGGAGTGGAGAAGAGAGGAAGGAAGACGGAAGCAAAAAGCCTAAGGGGAAGCAATGTGAAGCAAGAACAAAGTCAGAAAGTAACTAGAAGGAGAAAAAAAAAATGGGTGGAAGAACGAAATGGAAAGGAAGAGTCAAGTACGAAATGTATTAAATATATATCTGTATCCAGTCATTCTAAAATCTGTGAGTTTTACCTATAGATCCTCGTTCTGTTATATCTGGGGGTCACGTGGCCATAGGTCAAAGGTCAAAAGGACTAGGAACAACAACACGCCCGGACAACTGCTAAAACGAAGACAAAAAACTAGTTTAAAAACAAGCGAGGGA
>NC_091569.1:33801543-33804043 GCF_042767895.1 Penaeus vannamei | reverse complement strand
TGAGAACAATGGTTGTAATGTATACAATGAGGGTGAGGCTCTGAGTTAGTTATTCTCCTGTGCTGGGTGAGTGTGATTTGAGATCTTGGGGTTTTGGGAAGTGAAAGAAGGAGGGAAGGTAGATAAGATTTTCAATAGATGTGCTGAAACTCCTAGATATTTTTTGTTTAATATCTGAGAGTGTGTATGGTTATAGAGTGAGAGAGTATTCCTTTATGGAAAAAGAGAGAGTGAAAGCGCAGTGGTGAAAATATAATAATAGATAAATAAATAAAATCAGTAGAGAAAAAGGTAGGCTATCAAAAAAAAAAAAAAACACATCTCTGGGTCAATTCGTATTGAAATCAAGCAATAGGAGGCCGAGGAGGGGCAAAAAAAGTGATCGTTCTCCCCCCCACCCCCCACCCTCACCGCCATCACCACCACCGAAACGCACCACCAGCTAACCCTACTCCCAGCCTGGCCCTGGCTCGGCTCGCCTATCCCTACCCCTACCTAACCCTCACCCTTACCCTAATGTACTCAGTAGGTCGTTTAGATTCCCCCAGGCCTATCCATAAGGGAAGACGAAAGTTGATTACGTCCAGTCACATCAAACCCAATGAAATTCGTGTGTTGTTTGACCCCGGTGGCTTAGGCGACGCCATGTTCGTATCTATCGATGACCTCGTATCAGAACCGGCGTTGAAAAGCCAAGAAAATATCATAGAAGTTGACTGCTGTGTCCTAATAGATAATAATGTTTCATGATAATGTAGAACAGTTTCTGTATTAGTTTATTTGAAATATGGTCATCAGTATTCTTGAACTATATGGTTATCATATGATGATAATAATAATAATAGTAATGATAGTAATGGTAACGATAACATGAGGATGATATGATGATGATGATGATGATAATGATTATAATAATTATAATAATAATAATAATAATAGTAATAATAATTACAACAACAACATCAGCAACAATAAAAAATAATGATAATAATGATAGTAAAAATAATAATAACAGTAATAGTAATCACAATAATAATGTTAATATATGATAATGATAATAGTACTACCAATATTGACAATGCTAACAAAGATAAAATATTATCAGTGATAATGAAAATGATAATGGATATGGTGGTAATGATAATGATGATGATAATAATTATGATAATAACGATAATAGTATGATAATTTTAATGGGAGAGATAATATCCTCGAAAATGGTATCAATTATATAATAAGAACAATAGAAATAATAACAATAATAAGAGTAATAATCAAAACATCAATTATGATAATAATGATAACTGCGATACGACTGCTACTATTATTACTACTAATGGTAGTACTGTTAATTATAATAATGATATGTGCATAAAGGGAGGGTCTATCTACTTAAGTGTAGCGCACTTGCCTAGAAGAAGGTTAATGATGATAATAGAAATAATAAAGAAAATAACAATAAAATAATGATGATAATAATGATAATAGAGTTTGAACAGTATACTCATTGATTCATATTATGGTACGCATCATATATGTGTGTATGTGTGTCATTTTTAATATCTACGTTGCAGCTTATTATTATAATCCCTTTTTACACAAAAATGAAATGACTGACCAGGCAGAATATGTCCATCTTACAACACATGTGTGTGTGTGTGTGTGATTCTTTTATATCTACTTTGTTGATTATGATTATCATCTAAATTTACACAGTCACAGCGTAAATGATTCCAGGCATGACACCTCCACCTAAAAACAAAAGTAATACATTTCCAATCCTACATATACCGAGGCGTATAATGATAGCAAAACGGACGATTAGACCAATGAATAAAATAAAACAAAAAAAGTAGAAACATAAC
Organism: Penaeus vannamei; assembly: GCF_042767895.1. NCBI lineage: Eukaryota > Metazoa > Arthropoda > Malacostraca > Decapoda > Penaeidae > Penaeus > Penaeus vannamei. Next base: position 33,802,178 of record NC_091569.1, on the reverse strand, counting down.
TTACTTAATGATGACGATAATCCAGATAATCATTACCATAACAAACCCCACAACAATAACAAAACAAAAACAACGGTAATACTCAGCACAAGTCACAGGTGCACCCGAGTGTCTCATACCCACTATACAGTAATGGATGTCCCTCGCTGTACCCGCAGCTACTTTACAAATGAGATAGACAAGTGTTCTGTAATTAACTATACCCGCCCCAAGCACCTGTGGTTCCCTCGGGCGCCGATGGAGATAAGAAGATAGGACTTTCTGCGACTTGTCTTTGAGGATGTGGATGAAAGAGGATGATAATGATTGTGGTTATTCTGATGATAATATTACCAATGGTGATTATGGAAGTGGGGATAATGTTGATAGTTTAGGAAGAGTATACTAATATTCGTGTGAAAATTGATGATGATGAAGATAATGATGACAATAATAAAAAAATAATAATAATCATGATAATGATAAACATTATGATAACACCAAGGTTAATGACAATGATAACAATAATGATGATAACAAGGATAAGGATAATGATAATAACAAGGATAAGGATAATGATAACAACAAGGATAAGGTTAATGATAACAATAATGATATTAATAATGATAATGGTAACAAAAATGATGATAATGCTA
>NC_091569.1:33789043-33791543 GCF_042767895.1 Penaeus vannamei | reverse complement strand
CCTCAAACATCTATAATTCGAAAAGCTTCTCGTGGGCGTTCTGAACAGCTCCACTGACTTCAAACTTATCTATAATTCGAAAAGCTTCTCGTGGGCGTTCTGAACAGCTCCACTGGCCTCAAACATCTATAATTCGAAAAGCTTCTCGTGGGCGTTCTGAACAGCTCCACTTTCTTCAAACTTATCTATAATTCGAAAAGCTTCTCGTGGGCGTTCTGAACAGCTCCACTGGCCTCAAACATCTATTATTCGAAAAGCTTCTCGTGGGCGTTCTGAACAGCTCCACTTTCTTCAAACTTATCTATAATTCGAAAAGCTTCTCGTGGGCGTTCTGAACAGCTCCACTGAATTCAAACTTATCTATAATTCGAAAAGCTTCTCGTGGGCGTTCTGAACAGCTCCACTGGCCTCAAACATCTATAATTCGAAAAGCTTCTCGTGGGCGTTCTGAACAGCTCCACTGGCCTCAAACTTATCTATAATTCGAAAAGCTTCTCGTGGGCGTTCTGAACAGCTCCACTGGCCTCAAACTTATCTATAATTCGAAAAGCTTCTCGTGGGCGTTCTGAACAGCTCCACTGGCCTCAAACATCTATAATTCGAAAAGCTTCTCGTGGGCGTTCTGAACAGCTCCACTGGCCTCAAACTTATCTATAATTCGAAAAGCTTCTCGTGGGCGTTCTGAACAGCTCCACTGGCCTCAAACTTATCTATAATTCGAAAAGCTTCTCGTGGGCGTTCTGAACAGCTCCACTGGCCTCAAACTTATCTATAATTCGAAAAGCTTCTCGTGGGCGTTCTGAACAGCTCCACTGGCCTCAAACATCTATAATTCGAAAAGCTTCTCGTGGGCGTTCTGAACAGCTCCACTGACTTCAAACTTATCTATAATTCGAAAAGCTTCTCGTGGGCGTTCTGAACAGCTCCACTGGCCTCAAACATCTATAATTCGAAAAGCTTCTCGTGGGCGTTCTGAACAGCTCCACTGACTTCAAACTTATCTATAATTCGAAAAGCTTCTCGTGGGCGTTCTGAACAGCTCCACTGGCCTCAAACATCTATAATTCGAAAAGCTTCTCGTGGGCGTTCTGAACAGCTCCACTGGCCTCAAACATCTATAATTCGAAAAGCTTCTCGTGGGCGTTCTGAACAGCTCCACTGGCCTCAAACATCTATAATTCGAAAAGCTTCTCGTGGGCGTTCTGAACAGCTCCACTGGCCTCAAACATCTATAATTCGAAAAGCTTCTCGTGGGCGTTCTGAACAGCTCCACTGGCCTCAAACATCTATAATTCGAAAAGCTTCTCGTGGGCGTTCTGAACAGCTCCACTGGCCTCAAACATCTATAATTCGAAAAGCTTCTCGTGGGCGTTCTGAACAGCTCCACTGGCCTCAAACTTATCTATAATACGAAAAGCTTCTCGTGGGCGTTCTGAACAGCTCCACTGACTTCAAACTTATCTATAATTCGAAAAGCTTCTCGTGGGCGTTCTGAACAGCTCCACTGGCCTCAAACTTATCTATAATACGAAAAGCTTCTCGTGGGCGTTCTGAACAGCTCCACTAGCCTCAAACTTATCTATAATTCGAAAAGCTTCCCGTGGGCGTTCTGAACAGCTCCACTAGCCTCAAACTTATCTATAATTCGAAAAGCTTCCCGTGGGCGTTCTGAACAGCTCCACTAGCCTCAAACTTATCTATAATTCGAAAAGCTTCTCGTGGGCGTTCTGAACAGCTCCACTAGCCTCAAACTTATCTATAATTCGAAAAGCTTCCCGTGGGCGTTCTGAACAGCTCCACTGGCCTCAAACTTATCTATAATTCGAAAAGCTTCTCGTGGGCGTTCTGAACAGCTCCACTGACTTCAAACTTATCTATAATTCGAAAAGCTTCTCGTGGGCGTTCTGAACAGCTCCACTGACTTCAAACTTATCTATAATTCGAAAAGCTTCTCGTGGGCGTTCTGAACAGCTCCACTGGCCTCAAACTTATCTATAATTCGAAAAGCTTCCCGTGGGCGTTCTGAACAGCTCCACTGGCCTCAAACTTATCTATAATTCGAAAAGCTTCTCGTGGGCGTTCTGAACAGCTCCACTGGCCTCAAACATCTATAATTCGAAAAGCTTCTCGTGGGCGTTCTGAACAGCTCCACTGACTTCAAACTTATCTATAATACGAAAAGCTTCTCGTGGGCGTTCTGAACAGCTCCACTGGCCTCAAACTTATCTATAATTCGAAAAGCTTCTCGTGGGCGTTCTGAACAGCTCCACTGGCCTCAAACTTATCTATAATTCGAAAAGCTTCCCGTGGGCGTTCTGAACAGCTCCACTGGCCTCAAACTTATCTATAATTCGAAAAGCTTCCCGTGGGCGTTCTGAACAGCTCCACTGGCCTCAAACATCTATAATTCGAAAAGCTTCTCGTGGGCGTTCTGAACAGCTCCACTGGCCTCAAACTTATCTATAATTCGAAAAGCTTCTCGTGGGCTTTCTAAACATTT
>NC_091569.1:33771543-33784043 GCF_042767895.1 Penaeus vannamei | reverse complement strand
CCCTCTCCCTCTCTCTCCCTATCTATCTATCTATTTTTTTCCATTTCTGTATTCTCTAACAAATTTATGACAACAAAATGAAACAAGCAGTAGCTCCTGACATAAATACTCCTGCTAACGGGTGGTTATACATTTTATTACTATTTCACAATCACACACAGTCTCGTATTACATTTTGTAAGAGTAAATGTGTAAGAGAGTGTGTATATAACAGTTCCCTGACAGGAGTGTTAACCACGCATGCTTAACTTCCTTGTGTAAAAGTGTCTGTAGAAAATATCAAAACGAGCGTGATCATTTTGCGAGTTTACAGGGACCTACAACTTGAATAAAAACCCAACTTTACATTTTTTGTTTACTTTCAGCCATTGAATTCCAGGCTATCCATCGATCCCTGAGTCATTTATTGAGTCCTTTTCGACCTCTTGACAGGTCATCGCCCCTTGGAAGGTCCTATTAACCTCTGGGAATCTATATCGAGGACATTGCCATCCCTTGTTCAAATTGGAACGACTTTGTCTACTATTGCTTTCGTCCACCGCCTTTGTTTTTCGGGTTTTTAGATAACATAATTCTTTTTTTCCTCCTTGTTAGATTTCACTCAAATTTGCGTAATGGCAAGAAATGATGCCACTCTTTCCTTCCTTTTTCTTTTCTTTCCGTTCTTTCTTTCTTTCACACACACACACACACACACACACACACACACACACACACACACACACACACACACACACACACACACACACACACACACACACACACACACACACACACGATTATTTGCCCCACTGGCCCCGTCTGGCAAAATACGCACCATATCCACTATAATATTACCTTATTAAATGTTTGTACACAGATGGTTCCACAATTGCTTAGTCACCTAAGAATCAATTATAAGATATAGTCATTTTACCTGTAAATAATTTCCCTTAATTGTATTGTATTTTGATAACATTATAATAATAATAAAGTTAATGATGATAATAAAATAAATAGCATTTGTGTGCAGCAAAAAAAAAAAAAAAAAAAAATAGTGGACAGGGCATAAACGCCGGGCCGATGGATTATGTTATATCCGTATTATTAGGCATGTTCTTGACAGCTTCACACACGGCCATGGTCCACTTTTGATATCTCTTATCTCCCTCATTGGCTATCACCTTCTGAGTGACATTATGACATACGCACCGGTGTAGCAGCAAAGTTTATAAGGTGACATCTATGGGATCATGATATTTGGCGGTGAATAATACATCTGCACTCACCTGACAAATGGCAGGGTTCAGGATGTAGAGCTTGAAGACACAGTCGCTGCGACCTCTGTCTGGCAGCGGGTAGGAAGGATTCAGGAAGTTGCTAACCTTCGCCGTGCCTATGCCGCCACATCGATATGCTATGGGGTGGAGGGAAATAGAATTATCCTAACAAAGACAGGCCTAGAAGGAAGAGTATATATCCCTTTGTTGAACTGTATGTCATTGGAATATTTTATGTCAGAAGCAGCTGTCTTACCTCCGGTGTCCTTCGAAGGAGACTCTACAACTGGGGGCAAAGTAGCTGTAGGGGGTCCAGAGTTTGCTGTGAATGATGCTGGAGATTGGGCAATGTTGGGAATGACTGGTCTCCTGAGCCCATTACTCAGGGGTCTTGAGCTACCTCCTGAGAGCAGTTGATACCCGGAAACTGGTACTGAATCATAATTCCAGCTTGGTATTTTTGGAAAGCTGGTGCTTGGAACAGTTGGTTGACTGGAATCCAGGGCGCTTGTATAACTGTACCCTGGGAAGTTGGGTGGGCTAGAGCTCAGAATCCCAAGGGAAAGGGAGTTGGGAATGCTTAGCTGACTGGAACTGGGGGAGATAAATGATGCAGACCCTGGGGAACTTGTGACTGAGGCACTGGGGAGATTGGGGTAGCTTGGCACCCCTGGATGTAAGGGATGTACCTGTTGCAGTGGCACTGTATATGTGGTATTAGACTGTCCAGCTGGATAAGCCGGAAATGTATTATTTGGCTTTGGCTTTTTAATATTTGGCACAATATATCCAGGTGGAGCTGGATAAATGATCCCACTGCTAGAAGTTGGATGGACACCGTCTGTGTTCCCATTTGAGAGGTAGAATGGTCCTTGGTCCTTCTGTGGAGGTGGGTTCTGCTCTAATTCTATATGGCCTAATGTCATGGCATCTGGACGGCCAATGAAGGGGTATTTAGCCATGGAATTTGAGCTTCCTGAATTGTTGAGAGAAACAACAGACAAGTTACCTGTTGATGTACTTGCAATATCTATTCCAATACTGTCTTCACTGCTAATTTGGAGAGCAGGAGAATTAGCATCTGAGTGTTTCATTGCATCTGATGGAAGGCGAGGACGAAATGCACTAAGTAGGTTTAAGACTTGTGGCTGGAAGGTCTGCAGAGGAGCTGTGTTATTTCTTGATGCATTTCTATTTATTGTATGCATGAAAGAAAGAAAATTATGATGATGAAGTTTGTCACCCAATGATGGTGCTGGGATAGTAGGTACTGGTGTTAGTTGTGGAGGTCTAAAAGTTGTAGATTTCCATGGCCATCTACTCCATTCGGTATTTACCAATGTCACATGTGGTGTCCCTTTATTTGCATTTTGCATGGAACCGTCGGGGGCTTTGAAGAAGTCAGTGTCATTGATACTTTGTGGTAGAAATGGATTGAATATGGATGGGTGAGCTGTATGGAAAGAAAGCGGTGGATTTAGCGTTGAAAAAGTAGGTGCTTGTGGCTGTTCTATTGGGGTTACAAAAGGAGGTGTTGGTGGAGTTTCTGTGATCTGTATGTCGGAGGAAATGGTGTTATTATCAGGGGGATGTTGAGTTGTAGCCTGTGTTTGTTGGTGTGCCAATGTGATTGGAGGTTCTGGGGTCCACTTGAGAATTTCTTTCAAGACACTGTCAACTTCACTATCACTTGCAGAATATTCATCTGTGTCACTGCTGAATATGTCACTTCGATTAAAAGATTCGCCAAAGTTAGGGGACACAGAAGTCAACTCATGATAATCATGAATAGCAGAATGATTCTTTTCGTCGCTACTTCCTGACTCATTCACGAGATGGGTAATTAAACTTTGCATATTTTCCATTGTTTGAAGTGTATTGGCCATATCTTTATGCTTCAAAAGTCCATATTTTTCTTTGAGCAGATCAATTGCTTCTTCCAAAAGTCCAAGAGCCTTTGTAGTAAGATTTTGGGCATGTAAGTATTCAGGACTGATAAATGGTGTGCTCAGCGGTCTGTTGAAACTTAAACTATCTAATATTTTGCTTATCTGTTCTGCTAAAGAGGAAACAGTTTCTGTGTTGTTTTCTTGTGGTGTCAGTGGCTTGTCCACATCCCCTTCCTCATAGGATTGTTCTGTAGGCATAAGGTAATCCTTGGGTTTTGTAGTTACTACAAGAAAGGGACTCTGAATTGGCAAATCTAGATTAGCTGTGTTCTTATTTGAGAGCTGTGCCACTCCATGGTCTTTGAAACTGTTCATCACCATCAGAAATGGACTCTGAGCGAAAGAATTATTTCTGAGCTCAGCCATATTGGATGCAGAGGAAGGAACCTTGGGCAGACTATATAAAGGATTCCCAGACATGTGAGCTGTTGATTCAGGAAGTGAATCTATTTCTTGTTCTATATTATTTTCAATTGTTCCCTCAGGTCGATTTGTACTAATTTGCTCTGTTGATGTAAGCAATTTATCATAAATGGGAGACTGAACTGTCGTTTCCATTATTTCCATTTCATTGGAAGCATGAGAATTTGACAATGACTCTTCTGTTTGGTTTCCTATTTGTAAAACATCAGTAACAGAAGGCTGTTGTACTGCCGTTTCATTTCCCCATTCAGGAGATGCTGGATAGGATGTTGTGAATGGAGTGGCATTTTGACTTGTGGACGTATTATTAAGTATTTTAAATACTAAGTCCTGTAACACAAGCACCTGGTTAGAGAGGTTACTGAGCTCGGTAACAACAGGATCCTCGTCATAAATCTTAGTCGATAATAAAGGATCAGTTTTATAGAATGAAGTTGACTCTTCAGGTGTTATTCCCGATGATATATTACCATTGGTGGTGACCTCTCCATCTGTATTTGTTTTGGTAGTATAAAATACTTGATCTACTTCAGGTGCATTTGTAGCTGGAACGGTGACTGTGTTTGGTGACATTAGACCATCAAGTGAAGGCACTGAATTGTCGAGAGAAGGTGGCAATGTCACAATCACATCTGGTGACTCAGTGACTGTTACAGTGTTATACACTGGGCTGACCTCTTGTGGCTGAAGATACGTTAGTCCAGGTTGGAGATTGATTGGCGTGGAAGGATTAATGAAACTTGTAGGTGGTGTTGTGGTTTGCATACCAACTCTGGTGAATGCTGGTCTGATGGGAAATAAAGCATCCTCGTTATTGTGGCTCACACCTAAGGATTCAGGGTCTTCGTGCACAGGCGGTCTTAAAGTCGTTTTATCCTTATATCTCATACTTTGAGAACTATGAATATCTACGGTGTCATTGAACCCTGTATCTGAGAGTTGTACAAAACTATAGAATGGTAAACTTGTTTTAATTTTGTGAATCTCATCTACCGGAACAGTTGATGCTTTGAGTGAGACACTGGAAGAGTGGCTAGTGGTAGGTTTCACCTCAGTGAAAGGATTATTTAATTCATCATTATTGGTATTGAATTGACCAACAGTAGGCAGCCCTGGTGTAAAGGTCAAGTCATTTGCAGAACTATTATTATCAGAGCCACTTAGTCTCTGCGGGAAACTAACATCCCCTTGATAAATTGGTTGCTGAAAATGCACGACAGTTGGACTGATAGATATATCGGCATTTGCTGTTTCAGGATCTCTTGGAATTGAAGATTGATGTAATGGAAATGAATCTTGTTCGGATGGGTAGAAATTCTCCATCTGAGCCTGTGCAGCGGTTAAGTAATCCCTCACATTGTGGGATATGAATACAGGTTTTGGAGCCGATATTGGTTCTGGCAGCATAAACAAATCGTTTGGTATTGATGAAGTTTCGACTAGATCAATGCCTTCAAGATTTTGTTTCCTCTTCTTTGTGTTATTAACAGAGACAGAATACAATGTTGTAAGTGTAAGTTTATCATAATCAGAAAGCAAATCGCTAAATGACAGCTCTGAGCTTGTTGTCAGTTCCTGAGATTGGGTTAGTTGATCTTCACCAGTCAATTGATAAAGAACTTCTTGAAGGACAAAGGGGTTCAGATACGTACCATCCGATGAGGTGTTTCGTGGAAGAACTTCTTTTAACGTCCCTTTCAGGAGTTCTATCAGAGTCTCAGGGTTGGGATTACCTGGGGCTGAGATTGAGATGTTGGCGTAATTGTTTGGAGTAAGGATAGCAGCTGCCATTGTGTCAGCCCATTCAAGCATTACTTTCACACTGGTTGTATTCTTTTTTATGTTACTGGAAGCTGCTTGAACGGAGACATTTAGCTCTTCAGGGTTATGATGAACAGATTCATCCTTTGGTGAATCGGCAAGGACATGACGAGTATGGTTATATTCATGACTGTTTTTATCCATTGTGCTGCTGTCATTTGCGTGTTTTCCAGCCATGTAATCCTTAAGAACCTTATGTATGAGTTCAGAAAGTTCTGCTTTTTCTAGGTCAACAAGTCCAAGGGTATCCTGTGAATGATCCGGTTCTGAGACCTGAGTACTTGATACTTCATTGTCTTCCCAAGATAGTGAAGGGCTTTGCATCACAGGATCAGTAAAAGAACCTTGCAAATGTTGACTTTCTTCAGTCACTGATACTTGTGTTGCATCATCATTGCTGACTAATGACTGAAATGTCTGTAGTGTTTCATGGGGAGGCAGTGAGGTAGTAACTGGAGTAGTCAAACTACTATGGCTTCCAAAGGCTTGAGTAGATACTGTATCATTTACAAAATATGGAGATATGACAGGAGGCCACGTGACAAAATTCTGTGCATATATTTGGGTAGGAGGTCCTGCAGTGACTGTCGGTATTGTGTTTGTGGTTACCGGTGATACATCTATTGATGAAAGGGAAGAATCTTTAGTTCCTTGTTGAGATTGGGCTTTGCTGAAAGAAGACACAATAGCAAGTGCCTGATTTATGTCACCATCCGTAACTCTCAACAGCTCCTGCAAAATGATCTGAAGAGGATTTTCGGGACCCAGAAGAACCTCCATAAATGCTGGACGTGATGGAGGAAAGTCATTTAAAAGTGTCAGTTGAGTCAACAGCTTATCCAAGAATCCAGCTGGGATCTGGATACCTATTTCGGGTTTCTGTGTTGTAGTTGTCGTAGTGGTTATTGATGTGTAATACCTCATGATACCAATAAACCAAGAGAAAAAAGTTATCATATTTTCAGATGTCAATAATGGCTTTATATTCGCAGGTGCTTCAGCAAGGTGCTGCTGAACCCAATCAAATGAAGGAGGATAAGTGGAGAGAAGGGGTTTAGTAGTTGTGGTAGGTTTGGAAGGCACATTTTCACTCACTGAGTTCGTATCATGAGGTTTGATGTTGATATTTGTTGGTTGAAGGACACTGTCTGTGGTAGTTGGTTCGGTAACAGACGTGAGGGTCGGATGGGTCACATACACTGGACGAACGTTTATATGGGTATCATGTGGCAAAATACTCAAGGATGTATGGTTAATCTTCCCTGGGAGTGAAGGCTTGGACTCATCAGAGGCAAGTGCCCCATCACTTGAAGTAATAGTAATCTGTGGCACCTGTGGAGGTTTTACTGCAGTGTGTACCTCTTCTGGCCAAATGGAAATGTCCATTGTAGGAGTGTGCGTCCCATATGTTATATCAGCATCAATAATTGGAGGATCATTGCTAACATATGTATGATCCATGCTAACAAAAGTTTCATCGCCTGGATTAATATCAACATTTGTTTCATCAGAATCAATTCCCATATTATTTTGGCTTAGCAAGTTGTGAGTTTCACCGAATTGCGCATTGACATTGGCTTCCTCGGTCACCACAGGTCTGACATAAATCACTGCAGGTTGAAAGCTGATGTTTGCTTGCTGATTGTTGACAGAAAACCAACCAGGTCGTGTGTGCATACTGGTCTGGTCTGGACGTATGCTAATATAGCTTTCATGATCATGTGTGTTGGGACTAATGTGATCAGGTTTTATATCAACACCAACTTCATCGGGTCGTATATTAATACCAGCTTGATCTGGTCTTATATTAATTCCAGTTTGATCAGGTCGTATATTAATACCAGCTTGATCTGGTCTTATATTAATTCCAGTTTGATCAGGTCGTATATTAATGCCAGTTTGATCAGGTCGTATATTAATACCAGCTTGATCTGGTCCTATATTAATACCAGTTTGATCAGGTCGTATATTAATGCCAGTTTGATCAGGTCGTATATTAATACCAGCTTGATCAGGTCGTATATTAATACCAGCTTGATCTGGTCGTATATTAATACCAGTTTGACCAGGTCGTATATTAATACCAGTTTGATCAGGTCGTATATTAATGCCAGTTTGATCAGGTCGTATATTAATACCAGCTTGATCTGGTCGTATATTAATACCAGTTTGATCAGGTCGTATATTAATACCAGTTTGACCAGGTCGTATATTAATACCAGTTTGATCAGGTCGTATATTAATACCAGTTTGACCAGGTCGTATATTAATACCAGTTTGATCAGGTCGTATATTAATGCCAGTTTGATCAGGTCGTATATTGATACCAGCTTGATCTGGTCGTATATTAATACCAGTTTGATCAGGTCGTATATTAATACCAGTTTGATCAGGTCGTATATTAATACCAGTTTGATCAGGTCGTATATTAAAACCAGCTTGATCTGGTCCTATATTAATACCAGCTTGATCAGGTCGTATATTAATACCAGCATGATCTGGTCCTATATTAATACCAGTTTGATCAGGTCGTATACTAATACCAGTTTGATCAGGTCGTATATAAATACCAGCTTGATCTGGTCCTATATTAATACCAGTTTGATCAGGTCGTAAATTAATACCAGTTTGATCAGGTCGTATATTAATACCAGCTTCATCTGGTCCTATATTAATACCAGTTTGATCAGGTATATTAATACCCGTTTGATCAGGTCGTATATTAATACCAGTTTGATCAGGTCGTATATTAATACCAGCTTGATCTGGTCGTATATTAATACCAGCTTGATCTGGTCGTATATTAATACCAGCTTGATCTGGTCGTATATTAATAGCAGCTTGATCTGGTCGTATATTAATACCAGCTTGATCTGGTGGTATATTAATACCAGCTTGATCTGGTCGTATATTAATACCAGCTTGATCTGGTCGTATATTAATACCAGCTTGATCTGGTCGTATATTAATACCAGCTTGATCTGGTCGTATATTAATACCAGCTTGATCTGGTCGTATATTAATACCAGCTTGATCTGGTCGTATATTAATACCAGCTTGATCTGGTCGTATATTAATACCAATTTGATCTGGTCGTATATTAATACCAGCTTGATCTGGTCGTATATTAATACCAGCTTGATCTGGTCGTATATTAATACCAGCTTGATCTGGTCGTATATTAATACCAGCTTGATCAGGTCGCATATTAATACCAGCTTGATCAGGTCGTATATTAATACCAGCTTGATCAGGTCGTATATTAATACCAGCTTGATCAGGTCGCATATTAATACCAGCTTGATCAGGTCGTATTTGAATGCCAGCTTGACCTGGTCGTATGTTGATACCAGTTTCACCAGGTTGCATATTGATGTTAGCTTTAGTAGGGCTCATATTTGCAACAGCTTGATCTGGTCGTATATTAATGCCGGCTTCATTTGGTCGTATTTTAATGCCAGCTTCGTCAGGTCGTATTGTAAAACCAGCTTGATTAGGTCTTATATTTATTCCAACCTCTTCAGGTCGTATATTAATACCAGCTTGATCAGGTCGAATATATATGCCAGTATTATCTGGTCTTATGTTAATACCTGCTTCTTCAGGTCGTACATAAATGTTTACTTCATCAGGTCGGACGCTGAAACCAGCTTGGTCAGGTCGAACAATAACACTGACCTGATCAGGTAGTATACTGATACTCGCTTGACCAGGTTGCAAATTATAATCAGTTTCGCCCGGTTGCATGGTAATGCCAAATATACTAGGGTGCATAAAGATATTAGTTTGGCCAGGTTGTATGCTGTGACTTACTTGACTAGCCCAAGTGGTAATACCAGTATGGCCAGGTACGTAATTACTAGATTCATCGGGTAATGTATCAAAGCCAGCTTGATTAGGGTGCGTGTCTGTACTAAATTGACTAGACTTCATATCTGTAGTTCCTTGATTAAGGGGTTTACTTGGATGTATATTAACATTTGGTTGTGCGGTGTGCATATTGATGTTGGTATGGGTAGTTTGTGTACCGGGATTGTACGATGCTATGTTAGGAATGTTATGATCAGGTTTTATATTAATGTTTGCTTCATTAGGCCTTATATCAATACTGACATGATCAGGTCTTGTACCAGAGTATGTAGATATGTAATTGATATTCTGTACTGGGGAAGTACCTGGTCGTAAACTTGCAGCAGATACACTTGGTTTGATATTCATATTGGTCTTTCCAGGTTGTTTGTTAGCACTGGTTTGGGCAGAGAAGGCGTAGACATTGGTATGAGCAGGTAGACTTTGGAGAGATTGATTAGGCTTATCATTTACAGTGCCTAGATCATCTTGACCAGGATATAGATGGAAATTTGCCTGATTCTGACTATGCACATTCATGTATGTAGTAAATGTAGGTCGAATCCCAACATTCAGATTGCTCTTTTCTTGTTCTAGTGATAGAAGTTGGGAATGAAATGTTGGAGTTAGTACCTCACCAGGAGATTTCGTTCTCAGGTGCACGAATGTCGGATTTTGTATCCCATTACTCACAAAACTGAACGTGCTTTCATCATTCAGAGGATATTTGGAGTAACTGACATCTTCAGACTGAGTGTATAAATATGTGGTGAATAGTGTTATCCCGGGGTTTATTCCAAATGTGGTGAAGGAGACTGAGGTGGAACTCAAGGCCGGGTACCATGTCTCAAGTGAAGAAAAAAAATCTAGATAAGCATAATCATCGTCCTGGACATCTGCATAAGTATCATCATCATACTGGTATGAGCCAGATACATATAAATTTGTAAATGCTGGCTGCGGACGCTCTGGAACCAAGGAAGGATGAATTGATGAAAGAGCTGGACGACTAGTGGGGAAATTGGGGGCCGTTTGATGTAGCACCGTAGGGAATGTATCCAATTTAGTTATCAGAGTGTCCTTTAATTCGAGTGGTGGTACAAAGGTCACCATTGCATCAGGCACAATGTGCAGCTGGACAGACTGTGGACTGATGGTAAAACTTAAATCCTGTGGATCTTGTTCATGAAAGTTGGCAGTGGTGTGAACAGTGGCAGATGTTGCAGATGAAGAAACAGAAATGCTCTCAGTCAGAGGGTCACTTGTAGACTCCCCCTGGAACACTAAATGCAATGGGTCTGTACCCATATGTTGCGGTCTGATTGAAATTCCAGCAGTTTCAGGAATGACAGGGATAGTGATTTCACCAGGTTTGTTCTTCACTGGTGATTTCTTTACTAAGTCTATAAGATAGCCTAAGATGTCTAAGTCTGTAGAATTCTTTGGAAGAACTTTTTTAGCTGCATCAAACAGCATATTTTCAAGTCTTTCTATTTGGGCTGCAGTAACTTGAACATTTTCTGATCCATGATATTCTTCCTCTGCTGGAATCATTGTCTCTTTCAAACTCTCGCTAGGCTCTTCTGAAACTGGCTGACTAGTAACTGTTTCAGTTGGAACAATAGAAGAATATGAGTGATTCCAAAAAGGAAGCCTGTGATCAGCATGAACATTGTTTTCTGTCCAGTAAGGCTCATTATCCTGGAAAGTCATGAGGAGTTCTTGGGCAGAAGATGGTGGCCGGGGGGCTCTCCACGGGAAGTGGTCATGTGTATTATCATAAAAAGTAGGTGGCAGATGGTTTGAGTTAGGCTTGGTAACCTGCTTATAAGGATTCCTGGGAAATGGTGTTGTAAAACCAGATGAAGGATGCTTATGAAGATACCAATACTGTGGTGGTCGACTCGTAAAAGCTGACTGAAAATCATCTACTGCGGGACTTTTAAGTTGGGATCCATATTTGCTTGAGCCAAAGCTTGAAATACCTTTCTTGTTACTTTTGTTTATCGATGGGTGATCGTTTTGAGTATATATAGCTTTCTTAGTACTATTTTCTTGAAACGAAGGTTCATTGTGTGTTTTTATACTATAGGAGCTTAGAACCTCATTCACAATGCCATACAGGTCAACTGAGTCAGAGGAGGAGAGCACAGAAGCTGTAACACTCAAAGGCTCAACAGTAGATGCCCTTTGGGTCGTGTGGACATTATTCAAGTTATCTGTTAAGCTATCAGTTGATTCCCGACTTAAAATATCTGAAGTGGGTGTTCTCTTTTCTTTCAAGAGATCACTATACCAAGACTTAGAAGACCATTCCATGAAACCCAGTGTTGATGACTCAGGAGGAGGAACAGTTGTCATTTGTGCTTCTTGAGTTGGAAACAAGGACCAGTAGATCGGAGGCTGAGGTGAAGTTCTCTCTTGGAGCTTGTCTGTCATTTGTTGAACTGATGACCCTGAAGCCTTTTTATTACTCTGTGGTTCACTTATGGGACTATTGTATGCAGGAGTTACTGATAGAATGTTGGCATCCTTAGACACTTGGGTTGAATCATTGTTCACATTTAGGGGTATGTGTTTTACACCTGTGTAAGGAGACGTGTTTTTCTTGTAGTAATCATACAATATAACAGGACTTTCTTGTTTGGACGCGCTCTGAGTTAATTGCTGTGTTGGGAGTGCCCGTGGTGGTACTGTGGCTTCCTTTCTCATTCCTTGGGACTTGCCTGGCAAAGGTGTTATTTTCATCTTGAGGGGTAAGTCAGAATTTGGATATGATACCATGGACCCTGAAGGTTTATCTTTTGTACTATCATCAGCTGTAGTGATGACCAAGTGGCCAAGAGGCGTTAGTGGAACCAAAACTGTTGCTGGTGAGTTGGTTGGTGCTGCTAAAATGTGGGAGGGCTGCCTTTGCAAAGTAGGTTTTAGAAAGGGGATATCAAAATAAGGATTTGAATAACTGTCTTTAAACGAAGAATCAGTTGCTACTGTTGTAAATGCTGCTGGGAAATATGCAGCAGTGTTATTGAACTCTGAATTCATTGCTGAGCTTTGTGTGGTGGCAAAAGGATTTGGATTTATGCTATCCATTGATGATTTCGATGATATTGTCACTGCTCCAGGAATTTGTACTGCGGGCAAGGTATTTGAATTTTGACTAACTATATTACCAACCCCTCCATAATTTGTGATTCTT
>NC_091569.1:33669261-33671761 GCF_042767895.1 Penaeus vannamei | reverse complement strand
GTGTTTCCTATAACTATTGACACCATTACATTATTCATAACTAGTAATAACTGAATCTGAAAAGATGACAGGCACTGAAAGGGGCCATGGAGATTATTTATATTCATATTGGGGGCACAAAATGAAAAAAAGTTGGAAACCACTTGCCTAGGTTCAACCAAGTCTCTATCTCTGTCGCTTTAGTGTAAAGAAACCATCACGTGTGAAGGGTAGGAACATTATTGTTTATTCTGCAGCGACTGATTGTAAATACAACAAATGGAGCATGTGGAAGAGCACTTTGCATACTAGGGGGAAAGAAATAGAAACGTTTGGGAGGACGAAGGAAAAGGAGGTATTGGGGAAGGTGAGAAAGAAGTAGAGAATTGGATAGAGTTACAAGCAGGAAGAACAGACTGCTCAGAAGGTAATGGAGAGGAAGATGAGAGAAAGGGGATGAGAGAAAGATGGGAATAAAATCACGGTCAACGGGGACTCAGGACACTCGAACAAATAGGAGGAGACGTGGAGGAGAGTGTTGTCATATATAAAACTAAATCGAAGTGTGAATATGTGATAGATGTGTATGGTGCAGTCGTCTTGGTGGTGAGAACCTCGTGACACGAATCGGAACGAAGCAACTGAAGTCAGAGATCGAGTGTACAACATCTGTAGATAAATGTGCCATTGTCTGAGGAAGACATGTCCCAACGATTTTTTATTTTTTTATTTTCTTTACGATTAATGTACTCGAGCGTGTGAGTCCTCGCACCCCATTTTATCGGTCGGGTCTTCACTGAGTTGCTATCAATCAAAGAAAAATAAATCAGAAAAAAATGCGCATGTATCCATATCTCTCTCTCCCTCCCTCTCCCTCTCTCACTCTATCTCTCCCTCTCCCCCCCCTCCCTCGCCACTCTATATCTCCCTCCCTCCCTCCCTCTCCCTCTCTCACTCTATCTCTCCCTCTCCCCCCCTCCCTCGCCACTCTATATCTCCCTCCCTCCCTCCCTCTCCCTCTCTCACTCTATCTCTCCCTCTCCCCCCTCCCTCGCCACTCTATATCTCCCTCCCTCCCTCCCTCTCCCTCTCTCACTCTATCTCTCCCTCTCCCCCCTCCCTCGCCACTCTATATCTCCCTCCCTCCCTCCCTCTCCCACTCTATCTCTCCCTCTCCCCCCCTCCCTCGCCACTCTATATCTCCCTCCCTCCCTCCCTCTCCCTCTCTCACTCTATCTCTCCCTCCCCCCCCCCTCCCTCGCCACTCTATATCTCCCTCCCTCCCTCCCTCTCCCACTCTATCTCTCCCTCTCCCCCCCTCCCTCGCCACTCTATATCTCCCTCCCTCCCTCCCTCTCCCTCTCTCACTCTATCTCTCCCTCTCCCCCCCTCCCTCGCCACTCTATATCTCCCTCCCTCCCTCCCTCTCCCTCTCTCCCTCTATCTCTCCCTCTCCCCCCCCTCCCTCGCCACTCTATATCTCCCTCCCTCCCTCCCTCTCCCTCTCTCACTCTATCTCTCCCTCTCCCCCCTCCCTCGCCACTCTATATCTCCCTCCCTCCCTCCCTCTCCCTCTCTCACTCTATCTCTCCCTCTCCCCCCCTCCCTCGCCACTCTATATCTCCCTCCCTCCCTCCCTCTCCCTCTCTCACTCTATCTCTCCCTCTCCCCCCCTCCCTCGCCACTCTATATCTCCCTCCCTCCCTCCCTCTCCCTCTCTCACTCTATCTCTCCCTCTCCCCCCCTCCCTCGCCACTCTATATCTCCCTCCCTCCCTCCCTCTCCCTCTCTCACTCTATCTCTCCCTCTTCCCCCCTCCCTCGCCACTCTATATCTCCCTCCCTCCCTCCCTCTCTCTCTCTCTCACTTTATCTCTCTCTCTCCCCCCCTCCCTCGCCACTCTATATCTCCCTCCCTCCCTCCCTCTCCCTCTATCACTCTATCTCTCCCTCTCCCCCCCTCCCTTGCCACTCTATATCTCCCTCCCTCCCTCCCTCCCTCTCCCTCTCTCACTCTATCTCTCCCTTCATTCACAAGTCATATTCTCTTTCCCAACGGAAGTGATAGTGTATATAATGAACTGAAATCAATCTGATAACACTACAAGAAAAATACAAATGATAGAAAAAAAGAGCGAAAAGAGGAAAGAATAAAAGCGAGAAATTAAATCTTAACACTTGATTTTTGTAAAGGAAAAACTCGGAAAAACATTTCAACTTTCCTGAGTGAGAAGTTTAAGGAGAGGTTGACTTCCACCCGTCTAATTCTCAGCACTTTTTATAGCTTTCCTCTCATGTTGAGGGTATATATATATATATATATATATATATATATATATATATATATATATATATATATATATATATATATATATATTTTTTTTTTTTTTTTTTTTTTTTATTTTTTTTTTATTTTTTTTTTTTTTCTTTCTCTCTTTTTTTTCCTTCTTTCTTTTCTTTTCTTTTCTTTTTTCTTTCTTTCTTTCTTTCTGTTCTTTTTCTTTTTCTTTTTTTCTTTCTAT
>NC_091569.1:33631761-33634261 GCF_042767895.1 Penaeus vannamei | reverse complement strand
TCTGTCTGTCTGTCTGTCTGTCTGTCTGTCTGTCTGTCTCTCTCTCTCTCTCTCTCTCTCTCTCTCTCTCTCTCTCTCTCTCTCACTCTCTCACTCTCTCTCTCTCTCTCTCTCTCTCTCTCTCTCTCTCTCTCTCTCTCTCTAACGATAATGATAGCAATGATAATGAAAGCTATTATAATAATTATAGTAATAATGGTAATGATAATTAGAACAACATCAGCAATAATAACAATGATGATAATGATAATGATAATGATGACAATAATGATAATGATAATGATAACAGTAATAGTGATAATAATAATGATAGTAATGATAATGCCATTGATAATATTAACAATGAAATAATTAATAGTTATGATAATAATAGCAGCAATGATAACGATAAATACAATATTATCTATATGCAATAATAATGATGATAACAAAAATTGTAATCTGGTTAATACTGATTATGATAATAGTAATAATAGTGATAACGATAATGAGCATGAAAGTGATAAATGATAAGATAAGATTAATACAAATCATGTTGATTATTATGATTAACAACAAAAATAACAATTATGATGATAATGATAGCTATAATGACAATCGTTTACCCTTTCACACAGATTCATATAAAGACACTTTCACATACAAGGAAAGTGAGAAAGGAAGAAAAAGAAATGATTTTAAGAACTAATTTAGTGTCCAAAAAGGCCTGAGCAGATTTAATATGAAAGCCAATATATCGTAAAAAGTGATTCTTAATCAAATAAAAAAATAATGTTTATACGATGTCTTTCTCTTCTTTATCTCTTCCATTATTATTTTTTTTTATTTCTTTTTTTTTGGGGGGGGGTGAACATTTGAAAACAATTCGTGAATACTTCCATGCATGTTTTAATGAAAAAGAAAAGAAGAAAAAATCGCAACTTTAATAAACATACTTTTGACTCTCTTTCTTGACAAAGTTTAGTGCAATGAGACCCATTGGGTTTCCTCTCTTTATTATGGTATGGTCTGCTGCTCAACCATTATAAGACGTTAAAAATCTGGGAAATGCCAACAATTCCAATCTCATATTTTCGAGAGTTGGAAAGAGGGAAGGAGGGAATAAGAAAATGAGAGATAAGAGAAAGAGTGAGAAAGGTAGAGCTAGAGAGGCAGAAAGAGATATGGAGATAGAAAGATAGGTAGATATAGAGATAGAGAGAGATTGAGAGAGAGAGAGAGAGAGAGAGAGAGAGAGAGAGAGAGAGAGAGAGAGAGAGAGAGAGAGAGAGAGAGAGAGAGAGAGACAGAGATGGGAAAATATAAACATGGACAATTCATGGAAACAAACAGAGAGAGAGAGAGAGAGAGAGAGAGAGAGAGATGGAAAATATAAACATAGACAATTCATGGAAACAAAGACCGGAAAGAGACATGGAGTTTGGCAACGGAAAAATTATTTACACGATAATCCGTTTCCACTCTGAAAGCAAGAATGTATAATTATATGTATACATACATACATACATGCATATATATATACATATATATATATATATATATATATATATATATATATATATATATATATATATATATGTGTGTGTGTGTGTGTGTGTGTGTGTGTGTGTGTGTGTGTGTGTGTGTGTGTCTGTGTACATATATATATATATATATATATATATATATATATATATATATATATATATATATATATATATATATATATATATATATTCGACGGGGCGAAGTACCACGAGGCGAAGTACCACGTGGCGCCCGACTTAGTATCTGCTGATCCCCCTGCTGTGCTCTCAGGCCGCCGTCTCTCTCCCAAGTGCCAGCACGAAGTCGAAGTCGAAGTCGAAGTCGAAGTTGAAGTCGAAGTCGAAGTCGAAGGCAAGCGTGGTGTGAGGGACGGTGGCGAAGGCTGGTCGTTCGGGAGGAATTCGGCGGTTCGTTCGTTTGATCCCGCGAATGGCACCGCGCAGCCGGATCAGCGGTGTAATATTATTACTTCTATGATATTGAGGTCTCTTAATACAATAGAAAGAAATATACACATGATGAAAAGATAAGAATATAAATGCAAACCGAAACGAAGCAACACTAAAAATTGCGATCCAACAGACCCACAAAAAAAGAAAAACAAGAAAAAAAAGGAAAACGCAGAGACGCCCAAACCAAAGAAAACGGACAAAGGAAGAAAACGTAAATGAAAAGTAAACAAAGCGAGTCTTCAAAGCCATCCCCGACAGCTGGAAATCGCAAGACACATATGCACTCTCCAGAATATCGATTAATTAAACTTTCTGTCTAATCCCGGGGCAAACAATGAAAGTTGAAAAGTCTCATATAAAGGCAAACAATATGCATTTGGAAAGCGACCCTTTTCGTTTGTATCCTGACTCCGAGTTTGTTGACATTCTTGGGTGCATATCTCTTGTGTTTGCTTCGAGCCAACTGGGTGTCAGAGCTACTTGTCATAACAGTATTAATAGTGTCATTGTTATTATCACTA
>NC_091569.1:33599261-33601761 GCF_042767895.1 Penaeus vannamei | reverse complement strand
TTGTTCCGACCCCCCCCCCTGTCTCGGATGCCGCCTCTTCCCTCTCCTTCACACGATGTATCTTCCTCTATTCCCCTCTATCTTCTTTCTTTACATCTCTTATTCACCCTTTCTCCTCCACCTATTTCAGCAACGCCCCTCTCTTTCCCCTTTGCTTTACATGAAATATATTCGTCTATTTCAGTAATTTCTCCTCTTCCTTTTTCTTGATTCCTCCTCCTCTATCTATTCAGACGCTTTCGCTCTCTGTCTCCTATTCTTCTCAAGTAATTATCATCACTATCTATTCTAAAACATCCCCTCTTCCCTCCTTTTCTATTGCAACATCTCCCCTCTCTTTCTCTCTTGGAACACCTCTTATCCACCCTTCCTCTTCCAGTTATTTCAACTCACCCCTTCCTCTCCCCTCTCCTCCACCTTCGTCCTGTCCAACACTTTCCCCTCATTCCGCTTCCCTCACACCTCTCGCTGGCTCTTCTTCTTCTTCTTCTTCTTCCTCCTCCCCCCTCCCTCCTCTTCCTCCCCCTCCTCATCCTCCACCACCGATTCCAACACCGCCCCTCTTCCCCACCACATTCCTCCCTCTCTACCTCCCTCTCTCACTCTCCCTCTCTCCCTCCCTCTCCCCCCTCCCTCCCCCCTTCCATCCCTCTCCCTCCCTCCCTCTCCCCTCCCTCCCTCCCTCCCTTTCTTCCTCTCTCCCACCCTCCCTCCCTCTCTCTCTCTCCCTCTCCCTTTCTACTCCCTCCCTCCCTACCTCTCCCTCTCTCCCTCCCTCCCTCCTTCCCATCCCTCTCCTCCAATCCCTCCCTCCCTCTCCCTCTCCCTCTCTCCCCCTTCTCATCCACGCGACGCCAGCATCAGTGAGTCCCTCGGCCGTTCACTCACTCACAGCACATCAACACGTCAGACACAGAAAGGGAACTGCTCCACCCGACGTGTCTTTGATCCATCTGAGCCTGAAGTACAGAATTTAGAACAGCGTTTGACTCGCGGATCGGCGTCGGGGGCTATGCTCAGGGATGCTCGTCTGTTGGGTATTGTGTTGGGTGTTGTTAGGTATTGACGTGTGTGTGTGTGCTTGTTTCTTTGTTTGTGTGTGTGTGTGTGTGCTTGTTTGTTTGTTTGTGTGTGTGTGTGTGCTTGTTTGTTTGTTTGTGTGTGTGTGTGTGTGTGTGTGTGTTTATACGGAGAGAGAGAGAGGGAGGGAGGGAGAGCGAGAGGGAGAGAGAGAGAGAGAGAGAGAGAGAGAGAGAGAGAGACAGAGACAGAGACAGAGACAGACAGAGACAGACAGAGAGACAGAGAGAGAGACACAGAGACAGAGACAGAGACAGAGACAGAAAGAGAGACAGACAGAGACAGACAGATAGACAGACAGACAGACAGACAGACAGACAGACAGACAGACAGACAGACAAACAGACAGACAGGGAGAGAGAGAGAGAGAGAGAAAGAGAGAGAAGAAAAAGAAGAAAATAAAAATCAAACAAATACACCTGTATGGAAAAAAAGAATATATTACCAATGACAACAACAACAAAAGAACACCCAAGACAATAATAACAACAAAAACAAACAGCCTACTTTGCAACGCGCAATTATTAACAAAGACATGGAGGATTTTGACGCAAAGTTTATAACACTATTACAGATAGTCCCATCCATCACCCCCTCTGCAGGCTCTGGCTGAAGTCTCATTTCCTGCCAAGAAATTGGAAGGATAAAACGTTTCTTTAAACACTTGTGAATGCAAGCTGTTGGGAAGGCTCGCGTGCAAAATATATTGTTGAAACCGGGGGGGGGGGGGTGTCTTTGCATCACATCTCGGTCCGTTTCGTTGCTTTGTTTGAATTTTTCTTTTTTTTTATGTCTTTTGTATCAAATTTGTTTATTTTTGTTATTATCGGTTATTTTTCATTGTGTGGATTATCGTTATTGTTGAATTGTTGTCGTTTTACTGTCATCGTATGCGTCATTTTGGTACTCGAATACCAGCAGATGCTACTGTTATCGCTGTTATCACTAGTTGCTATTTTTATCATTGCCAATACCTTTTTTTACGACACTAATTATTGTCCGTAGAGTCGAAAGTTGCATGACAAAAAATTGTCATCTCGTGGGTAATGCATAGTCAATGGTTTACAATAAATGAAAGCTATTAATATATATATACATATATATATATATATATATATATATATATATATATATATATATATATATATATATATATATATAATCACTTATCATATATTTATACCTAGGGTTATGTAGGTAACATTTGTTTGTAATACTGTCATTATCTTGCTTTCATTATCACTATCATCATTGTCCCTGTCAGTGTTATCATTATGATAATAATAATAACAGTAACAGTATCAATAATGATAGTAATGATAATAATGATGAAGATAATGATAATAATAATAATGATAATAATGACGATACTAATAATAACAATAATGATAATGATGATAATAATAATGATAGTAACAAT
>NC_091569.1:33584261-33586761 GCF_042767895.1 Penaeus vannamei | reverse complement strand
CAAAAAAAGAAATGACAGGCAACTCTGAAGAGTCTGAAGTATTTTGATTCCCCAAGTCACTTTGACATTAAAAAAAAAATAATAAAAAAAAAAAAAAAACATGGAATATGAGTTTTAAAAATATAAACAAATATTCAAACACAATTATCATCTCAATTTACTAAATAAATAAATCAACACAGAAGGAGAGCTGTGCAAATGCAAAGACGGAATATCAAAAATCCTATCAAATAATAATAAAAGACAAGGCCCACACGGAGCAGGGAAAAGGGGATGGCCACAGAGGAAAAGTACGAATCCGATTTCTCAAAAGTCACACCAAATATTCATGTGATAAATGGCGCGCATTTCCACTCCCATTTCTTTTAGGCGATGAAAAGGAATACAAGATCGACATCCATCTCAAATTGCGGAATACATTGTAAAGTGTTGACACGACGGAAAATCTGAGAAAGAAACAGACCATTTTATGATTTGTGTAATACGAATAATAATGATAGCGAATTGGTATTGATTATTAACAATACTAATGAGGGTGATTATAGTTATCAAACTGATGGTGGTGATAATCATAGTAACAATAAGAATAATAAGAATATTAAAATAAAATGATAATAAAAATAATAAAAATAGCTTTCATAATGATACTAGTTACCAATATTATGAAGATAGAAAAAATAACAATATCATTGATTGCATCATTACTAGTAATAAAGATGCAAGGAACACTCGACATTGCTCCTGCCATTGCTATTGGCAATCGTAATGAACCTGCTTTTATTAATGATGGTTATCTAAGAGAAGGAATGTAGTGAAAGTAATGCACTAATTATTATCAACATTATGTGTTATTGCCATTTAAGTAGGAGATAGGACGTAGGACAATATAAAAGATTAAATAGAAATTAACGATAAAATGCTACTACTAATGATGACAGTCGTTTCTATCTTTATTATTAATAATGACTGATAAGAAATACGAAAACTTCAATAACACGAGAGAAAATAAGTAATCAGATCCAGCAAAAACAAGATGAAGATATATATCAGAGAATTTGATCAAACCACGACGTTAATGGTTTGCTCAAGGTACTTCATGTTATATTGACCTTGGGCTTGATATCAAGTTACACAGCAATAGTGACCCGATGCTGCAACAATATTCGTATCAGATCTAAAGATTGGATTGGATCTTATATTCAGATCTTAAAATTGGAATCGGATCTTATATTCAGATCTTAAGATTGGAATCGGATCTTATATTCAGATCTTAAGATTGGAATTGGATCTTATATTCAGATCTTAAGATTGGAATCGGATCTTATATTCAGATCTTAAAATTGGAATCGGATCTTATATTCAGATCTTAAAATTGGAATCGGATCTTATATTCAGATCTTAAGACTGGAATCGGATCTTATATTCAAACACCGAAACGCATCTCGATAGATGAATATTTAGGGTTAACACAGATTAGAGGCTTTATTAGTCTTGTGGTTCAGTGAAGGTGATATTGGCGTTTCTGACCCTGTGTGTGACCGGACAGCTGACGACGGGTCTGAATACGAAATTATGATTGGATGTTAGTGGGTGTGGATGTGTTGGTGTTTGTGTTTACGGCTGTGTGTGGGCTTGTTTATTTGTGTGTGTGTGATTGTTTGTGTAGGCTTGTGTGTGTGTGTGTGTGTGTGTGTGTGTGTGTGTGTGTATGTGTGTGTGTGTGTGTGTGTGTCTTTAAAATATAACACACACACACACACACACACACACACACACACACACACACACACACACACACACACACACACACACACACACACACATCGATGTTACCTTGGGAATATGTGAATAATGCAGAAAAGATTAGCACTGTGCCGATGACAATACTAATGTTTCATACGTCAAATGATTAGTAGTTAATGAATAATTCATTCCTCTCACAGAGCAGCACCGCTTTGATAACTGAGTGTATAAATCAGACTTCTGCCGGGTTTGATTAGCTTTTCAATAAAGCATATATACCAGCATACACCAGCATATCATTTTTGTGTTGATAAGGGGATGTATCTGCATATTACTTTTATTATCTATATATATCATTTCACTGCATTGTATTTTAGCGTCATATACGTTTGTCTGTTATTTATACACAGATCGCCAATACAAACAGGCCAGTATACCAGATTTTTTTTTTTTTTTTTTTTTGTATATTGCTTCATTTTGATTAATTACATGCATTTCGTCTGGAGCAATATTCTTTTTCTTTTTCTTTCTTTTTTTTGCCATATTATTACCACGCCTCCTCTAGGAATTTGTTCTTCCCTCTACGCTCCCTTTGCGTCTATGAATGAAATTCTCTATCAAGTTTTAAAGCAAATTGAAATATGTTCTTGATCACATAATTATTGAACTTCTCAGTATTTGTCCATGGTCTCATTAAGAGGATAACAAATATAATTAGAGAAACTCCTGTTTTTTTTTCCCTAGGGCTCACGCTCTC
>NC_091569.1:33579261-33581761 GCF_042767895.1 Penaeus vannamei | reverse complement strand
ATATAATTTTACCTCAATTACAATGTAACCAGCAAAATAAATCGTATCAAAGGATTGTTCAGAATTAAGAGGCATTTTAAAATAGAACCAGAGGCTATGCTCCCGCCATGTTTGTTTTTCGTCCGCTCTCGAAAGACGGCAGAGTTTCGTAGGGAGCGAGAGAGCGAGGAGACTCTGGGACCGTTTTTCTTTCTGACTGCCAGACCCGCCGAGCCTAAAAGTTAAGTAGCGCGTGTGTTTATGGCCACAGAGACCAGGGGCAGTCAGTTATTAGAAAGAAAATGCAGTGTTTTTATATAGCCTTTGATTTTATTTTGCTGGATCGTTTTAGTCTTGTTTTCGTTTATTGTGTTCTCATTTTATGTTTCGTTTCTTGGCTTTTTATTGTGTTATTTAATTTTGTTTTATTTTTTAAAATTGTATTTTATGTTCCGGTTCTGAGCTTTTATTTAAATTCTTTTGTTTTAGTTCTAGCTTTTAGTGTTTTTACTATCTTGCTGTTAGCTGTTTATTTATGCTTGCCTTTTATGTTTCCTGCTGTAGCCGTTTTATTACGTTTGTATTTTAAGTTTTGTTTTAATGTTTGCATTTTATGTTTCATTCTTAGCTGTTCTATTATGTTTGCATTTTAAGTTTATTTTTATCTGTTTTGAATAAATGTAGACTATTACCTTTGTTTAACGGCCCACCACACACCTACCATCTGATAAAAGAATTCACAAAAACGATCAAAATCTTCGAAATCACTACAACACTACACCTACCAAGATTATTGCAAATACCCGTGCCGTTGAAACTGCTACCACAGTACATTTATTAAAACTAATAACGCTACTACCACTGCAATATAACCACAGTATCACACCTGCTATTATGATCACCATTCCTACTACTACAGTTACAGCTACGAATGTTAATATCTAAAAAAAAAAAGAAAAAAAAATCTTGATGTGTCCGTAAGACCCTTTGGCTCTAGGAATCTCTCTCTAAAGATTAATTTTATTTCAATTAGTCTGTTATTTTCTTTATTTCATTTATCAATTCATATTTCTTTGGGCCGATACTTTGATCTTAAAACGCACCCATTCCTATGCATTTCTCATAGCCACAGAACAATATATTTATTATTTATTGTTAATTATAAGACACATTATTTCTTTATAGACTTTTAAACATTTTAACCCCACAAGGTATTCGCTGCAAATGACCTATTGACACATCAGACATTTTCAAATAATCTGTCAATCAAAGGCCACGGATCTGATATACAGCTGGCTTTACAAGTAATTTTACAGGCAATATTTTTCTATTCGTCATTTCTCAGTTTCCTGACATACGATCATTATCTTAAAAAATAACATTTATATGATTATATATATCATCATATGTAAATCGTATGTATCATTATATCAATATATTCAAATTGTTTACCATTATATCATTACATTCAACTTACATATGAAATGACAAAATATAATCAAATCATTATCTTTAGATCATTATATCTATATGTATTTGATTGGCCAAATGTTTAAAAATCTATCAGTAATGTATCTTATCATATCTTCTCTTCCTTTCTTAGAATTTTAAGTAATTCTATGATCCTTCCATTATCATGATTACTATTAAGCTGCTAATACTCTATCGTGATGATTATTGATGTTTTTGTTACTGTTTTTGATAATGTTAATGAAAAGTTTAGTCAGTATTATCATAGCTATTATTGTTTTGTTGTTACTCATATTATATTACTCTTAGTTTATTATGATTATGATTATTATGATCATTATCATTATCAGTATTATTATTAGTTTCTTATGATTATGTTCATCATTTTCAGTCATTATCATTATCGTGTGTTGTTATTATTATCATTATTATTATCATGATAAATATCATCATTATTAATTTTATGTTTTATGATATTTGCTATTATGATAATAAAAGTGACAGTAGCAATAATAATAATAATAACAATAATGATAATAATAATGATAAGAATGATAATGATGATGCTAATAATGATGATAACAATAACGATAATAGTAATAATAATAATAATAATGAAAAAAAAAATAAAAATAAAAATATAATATTAGTGATAATGATAATAGTATGGTACTACTACTACTATAGATAATGATAAGGATGATAATAACAATAACAACAGCAACGTTGAAAGTTGTACTGATGATAACAATAACAATAATGACATCAATGATAATGAAAATAATAATTATAATAATCATGCGAAAGTTAATAATGGTATGATAGTAATAGTGATAATAATACCAATAACAATAGCTATAATGATAATAATTACAACAATAACAACAATGTTACCAATATTGATATCAACAACAATAATAGCAACAATACTGATACAAATATTGATATCAACAATGATAAAAACAATTATAATGCCAATAACAGATAATTAATGATGATGGTAATACTACTACTACTAATAATAATAATCACGATAATAATAATGATAATA
>NC_091569.1:33559261-33561761 GCF_042767895.1 Penaeus vannamei | reverse complement strand
ATGCGACATACGCCTCAGTCAAACGTGATAGGTGAAGACTGCGTGAAGAGGACCCTTGAACTGCAATCCTGGCAATAGATAGACCAGAACAGCATCACCTTCATCGGATGGAAGAAAGGATACAGGTAGACAGATATATATATATATACACACACACACACACACACACACACACACACACACACATATATATATATATATATATATATATATATATATATATATATATATGTATATATATATGTATATATATATATATATATATATATATATATATATATAGAGAGAGAGAGAGAGAGAGAGAGAGAGAGAGAGAGAGAGAGAGAGAGAGAGAGAGAGAGAGAGAGATACATATATATATATATATATATATATATATATATATATATATATATATGTGTGTGTGTGTGTGTGTGTGTGTGTGTGTGTGTGTGTGTGTGTGTGTGTGTGTGTGAGTGTGTGTGTGTGTGTGTGTGTTTTATACATACATATACATATATATGTGTCTGTGTGTGTGTGTAAAAAGAGAGAGACCGACAGACAGAGAGTTTCAAAACAAATGAAGATACCTGAACGTCTGACCAGAGTATGTAGAAATACAAATGACTATCAGTCTTGTTTGATAAAAAAAAAAAAAATACTCTATTCATTTAACGGATTAGTGACTGGAATTGTGAATATAAATACCTAAAAACAACAACAACAAAAAAACACACGGAAAAAAAAACAATTCCTTTTCAACCAGCTACACAGATCAGAATTCAACACGCTGATCAGGACCTCGTCTCTAAATTAGACCTGAACCAATCCCCACACCGTCGCTGCATCAGCAAACACATCGAGAGGATAGTGAAGCAAATCCTCTGGTACCCACAAACACATTTATTTAACAACGAACCCTCTAACACAGCCAAGAACCCACCAATAACACACAATACTGTCTGTTCTGCAATCACCTTATGTTCCCATTTCTCCCACCACAATGTAACAGGTTCCTCCATCACAGGCGACGGCCGCGGGTTACGCCTCCACCGCACCTATTATGTGTTCTTGCAGTATTTCTCATTATAATGGGGCTTCCCAACTCACTCGCACTCATAAATCAACGCCGGATGAAGGTCTAAGACGGCCCCGGTGTATAGTGAACTCGTCATATGTTTATATGTCTGTTTTAAAGAATGATTTTATATGTTGGGGAGGATGTGATAACAGGTATTTTTTTCCATGTTTACGGTGTGACGTTCTAGGTGGTTTGAGATGCCAATGATGATGAAAGTGATGATGATGATGATAATATAAGGCTGATACAGATAACAATACTGATAATAACGATGATGATAATGATGATGGTGATACTAATAATAATGAAATAATAATGATGATAATAACATTAACAATATTTATAACAACAATATTGTTGATAATAATAACAATTATAATAATAATAATCACAATTATAAGAATGATAGTGATGATATTAATGGCAGTAATAGTAATGATAATTACATAATGACAATAACAATAATTATAATCAAATGATACAAATATTACGGTAATAACAACTATAAAAAACTAATAATGATGTCAGTAACGATATGAATAATAAGAACGAGAATGATAATGATAACAATAATAATGATAATGATGATTATGATAATAACAATGATAATGATAATAAAAAATAACAATAACAATGATTGTAATAATAATTATAATTGTGATACCGCTGCCAGGGCAATAAATACCATAATACCATTATAAAATAATACCATTATATTATTATAATTTTTATTATTTTCTATTAATAATTATATTTTATTAAAGTAATTATAATATTATAAATATAAAATTATAAAATAAAATAATACCACTGACGCAATAAAATATTCACACAAAGAATCCCATTTAAATCCCCTTTTTCCAATGCTGATAAGGATGATGGTCAAACAAGGAAAACGAGTGAAAGGGAAGTCGGAAAAAGAAAAAAAAATATATCTTTCTCGCTCTGTTGTTCGTTTAAGGCTTTTAAAGATGTTATGAAGGAGAATGAAATAGTCCGGCCTAGTTGCATCTCCACCCTCTCTGTTTTATGTGGTATTTTCTACCCTCCCCGTTTTTATTTTCACTCCCTATTTTGTTTATCTTTTTCATATATATATATATATATATATATATATATATATATATATATATATATATATATGTATATATGTATATATATATATATATATATATATATATATATTTTTTTTTTTTTTTTTTTTTTTTTTTCCTTTTCCCTTTTCCTTTTCCTTTTCCTTTTCCTTTTTCCTTTTCCTTTTCTTTTCTTTTCTTTTCTTTTCTTTTCTTTTCTTTTATTTTCTTTTTTTCTTTTTCTTTTTTTTCTTCTTTTTCTTTTTCTTTTCTTTATCTTTTTCCTTCTTTTTTCTCTTGCTTTACTTTTTCCTTTCTTTTATTTTCTTTTCTTTTCTTTTCTTTTCTTTTCTTTTCTTTCTTTCTT
>NC_091569.1:33499261-33504261 GCF_042767895.1 Penaeus vannamei | reverse complement strand
TAAAGAATCAGAATCATGCAGGGAATAAAGAATCAGAATCATGCAGGGAATAAAGAATCAGAATCATGCAGGGAATAAAGAACCAGAATCATGCAGGGAATAAAGAACCAGAATCATGCAGGGAATAAAGAATCAGAATCACACAGGGAATAAAGAACCAGAGTCATGCAGGGAATAAAGAATCAGAATCATGCAGGGAATAAAGAATCAGAATCATGCAGGGAATAAAGAATCAGAATCATGCAGGGAATAAAGAACCAGAATCATGCAGGGAATAAAGAACCAGAATCATGCAGGGAATAAAGAATCAGAATCATGCAGGGAATAAAGAATCAGAATCACGCAGGGAATAAAGAATCAGAATCACGCAGGGAATAAAGAATCAGAATCACGCAGGGAATAAAGAACCAGAATCATGCAGGGAATAAAGAATCAGAATCATGCAGGGAATAAAGAATCAGAATCACGCAGGGAATAAAGAATCAGAATCATGCAGGGAATAAAGAACCAGAATCATGCAGGGAATAAAGAATCAGAATCATGCAGGGAATAAAGAATCAGAATCACGCAGGGAATAAAGAATCAGAATCATGCAGGGAATAAAGAACCAGAATCATGCAGGGAATAAAGAATCAGAATCATGCAGGGAATAAAGAATCAGAATCATGCAGGGAATAAAGAATCAGAATCATGCAGGGAATAAAGAACCAGAATCATGCAGGGAATAAAGAACCAGAATCATGCAGGGAATAAAGAACCAGAATCATGCAGGGAATAAAGAATCAGAATCACACAGGGAATAAAGAACCAGAGTCATGCAGGGAATAAAGAATCAGAATCATGCAGGGAATAAAGAATCAGAATCATGCAGGGAATAAAGAATCAGAATCATGCAGGGAATAAAGAACCAGAATCATGCAGGGAATAAAGAACCAGAATCATGCAGGGAATAAAGAATCAGAATCATACAGGGAATAAAGAACCAGAATCATGCAGGGAATAAAGAATCAGAATCATGCAGGGAATAAAGAATCAGAATCATGCAGGGAATAAAGAACCAGAATCATGCAGGGAATAAAGAACCAGAATCATGCAGGGAATAAAGAATCAGAATCATGCTGAGAATAAAGAACCAGAATCATGCAGGGAATAAAGAATCAGAATCATGCAGGGAATAAAGAATCAGAATCATGCAGGGAATAAAGAACCAGAATCATGCAGGGAATAAAGAACCAGAATCATGCAGGGAATAAAGAATCAGAATCATGCAGGGAATAAAGAACCAGAATCATGCAGGGAATAAAGAATCAGAATCATGCAGGGAATAAAGAACCAGAATCATGCAGGGAATAAAGAATCAGAATCATGCTGGGAATAAAGAACCAGAATCATGCAGGGAATAAAGAATCAGAATCATGCAGGGAATAAAGAACCAGAATCATGCAGGGAATAAAGAATCAGAATCATGCAGGGAATAAAGAATCAGAATCATGAAGGGAATAAAGAATCAGAATCATGCAGGGAATAAAGAATCAGAATCATGCAGGGAATAAAGAACCAGAATCATGCAGGGAATAAAGAATCAGAATCATGCAGGGAATAAAGAACCAGAATCATGAAGGGAATAAAGAATCAGAATCATGCAGGGAATAAAGAACCAGAATCATGAAGGGAATAAAGAATCAGAATCATGCAGGGAATAAAGAACCAGAATCATGCAGGGAACAAAAAATCAGAATCATGCAGGGAATAAAGAATCAGAATCATGCAGGGAATAAAGAATCAGAATCATGCAGGGAATAAAGAACCAGAATCATGCAGGGAATAAAGAACCAGAATCATGCAGGGAATAAAGAATCAGAATCATGCAGGGAATAAAGAACCAGAATCATGCAGGGAATAAAGAATCAGAATCATGCAGGGAATAAAGAACCAGAATCATGCAGGGAATAAAGAATCAGAATCATGCAGGGAATAAAGAATCAGAATCATGCAGGGAATAAAGAATCAGAATCATGCAGGGAATAAAGAACCAGAATCATGCAGGGAACAAAAAATCAGAATCATGCAGGGAATAAAGAATCAGAATCATGCAGGGAATAAAGAACCAGAATCATGCAGGGAATAAAGAACCAGAATCATGCAGGGAATAAAGAATCAGAATCACACAGGGAATAAAGAATCAGAATCATGCAGGGAATAAAGAATCAGAATCATACAGGGAATAAAGAATCAGAATCATGCAGGGAATAAAGAATCAGAATCATACAGGGAATAAAGAATCAGAATCATGCAGGAAATAAAGAATCAGAATCATGCAGGGAATGAAGAATCAGAATCATGCAGGGAATGAAGAATCAGAATCATGCAGGGAATAAAGAATCAGAATCATGCAGGGAATAAAGAATCAGAATCATGCAGGGAATAAAGAATCAGAATCATGCAGGGAATAAAGAATCAGAATCATACAGGGAATAAAGAATCAGAATCATGCAGGGAATAAAGAATCAGAATCATGCAGGAAATAAAGAATCAGAATCATGCAGGGAATAAAGAATCAGAATCATGCAGGGAATAAAGAATCAGAATCATGCAGGGAATAAAGAATCAGAATCATACAGGGAATAAAGAATCAGAATCATGCAGGGAATAAAGAATCAGAATCATGCAGGGAATAAAGAATCAGAATCATGCAGGGAATAAAGAATCAGAATCATGCAGGGAATAAAGAATCAGAATCATGCAGGGAATAAAGAATCAGAATCATGCAGGGAATAAAGAATCAGAATCATGCAGGGAATAAAGAATCAGAATCATGCAGGGAATAAAGAATCAGAATCATGCAGGGAATAAAGAATCAGAATCATGCAGGGAATAAAGAATCAGAATCATGCAGGGAATAAAGAATCAGAATCATGCAGGGAATAAAGAATCAGAATCATGCAGGGAATAAAGAATCAGAATCATGCAGGGAATAAAGAATCAGAATCATGCAGGGAATAAAGAATCAGAATCATGCAGGGAATAAAGAATCAGAATCATGCAGGGAATAAAGAATCAGAATCATGCAGGGAATAAAGAATCAGAATCATGCAGGGAATAAAGAATCAGAATCATGCAGGGAATAAAGAATCAGAATCATGCAGGGAATAAAGAATCAGAATCATGCAGGGAATAAAGAATCAGAATCATGCAGGGAATAAAGAATCAGAATCATGCAGGTAATAAAGAATCAGAATCATGCAGGGAATAAAGAATCAGAATCATGCAGGGAATGAAGAATCAGAATCATGCAGGGAATAAAGAATCAGAATCATGCAGGGAATAAAGAATCAGAATCATACAGGGAATAAAGAATCAGAATCATGCAGGGAATAAAGAATCAGAATCATGCAGGGAATGAAGAATCAGAATCATGCAGGGAATAAAGAATCAGAATCATGCAGGGAATAAAGAATCAGAATCATGCAGGGAATAAAGAATCAGAATCATGCAGGGAATAAAGAATCAGAATCATACAGGGAATAAAGAATCAGAATCATGCAGGGAATAAAGAATCAGAATCATGCAGGAAATAAAGAATCAGAATCATGCAGGGAATAAAGAATCAGAATCATGCAGGGAATAAAGAATCAGAATCATACAGGGAATAAAGAATCAGAATCATGCAGGGAATAAAGAATCAGAATCATGCAGGGAATAAAGAATCAGAATCATGCAGGGAATAAAGAATCAGGATCATGCAGGGAATAAAGAATCAGAATCATGCAGGGAATAAAGAATCAGAATCATGCAGGAAATAAAGAATCAGAATCATGCAGGGAATAAAGAATCAGAATCATGCAGGGAATAAAGAATCAGAATCATACAGGGAATAAAGAATCAGAATCATGCAGGGAATAAAGAATCAGAATCATGCAGGGAATAAAGAATCAGAATCATGCAGGGAATAAAGAATCAGGATCATGCAGGGAATAAAGAATCAGAATCATGCAGGGAATAAAGAATCAGAATCATGCAGGGAATAAAGAATCCGAATCATACAGGGAATAAAGAATCAGAATCATGCAGGGAATAAAGAATCAGAATCATGCAGGGAATAAAGAATCAGAATCATGCAGGGAATGAAGAATCAGAATCATGCAGGGAATAAAGAATCAGAATCATGCAGGGAATAAAGAATCAGAATCATGCAGGGAATAAAGAATCAGAATCATGCAGGGAATAAAGAATCAGAATCATGCAGGGAATAAAGAATCAGGATCATGCAGGGAATAAAGAATCAGAATCATGCAGGGAATAAAGAATCAGAATCATGCAGGGAATAAAGAATCAGAATCATGCAGGGAATAAAGAATCAGAATCATGCAGGGAATAAAGAATCAGAATCATGCAGGGAATAAAGAATCAGAATCATGCAGGGAATAAAGAATCAGGATCATGCAGGGAATAAAGAATCAGAATCATGCAGGGAATAAAGAATCAGAATCATGCAGGGAATAAAGAATCAGAATCATGCAGGGAATAAAGAATCAGAATCATGCAGGGAATAAAGAATCAGAATCATGCAGAGAATAAAGAATCAGAATCATGCAGGGAATAAAGCAGGCAAAAAAAAAAAATCTTGAAAACTGAAGAATCAGAATAAAAAGTGAAATGCCTTTGTAAATAATATTTTGAAAGCTAGAAAAAATGCAGTTGCACAAACCTTGTGTAATGATTTTAGTACACAGGTTTCTCATGAAGTTGGTAATAAACTCGTCACGAAATTTAAGATCAAAGAAAGGAATGACCAAAACTTCGAAATGAAATGTAGGTGATTCTGAAAAAAGACTCATAGAAGCTATTTTGAATAATAAACCAGCGTCGTCTGCACACTGTTAGAAACACAAACAGTATTACGATGCGAAATATATCATGGTATCAACTAAACATTGTGGATACTGGAACTGCGAAGCAAAAATTAAAGGAAAACTCTTGGATTAACCTTCATATGTAGA
>NC_091569.1:33471761-33476761 GCF_042767895.1 Penaeus vannamei | reverse complement strand
TTCATAATGATAATGATATTAATTATAGTGCTAATAACAATAAAGATGATAATGATATAAAAATAGCATCAACAACAATAATGATCAAAAAGACAAGTATAACAATGATATTAATGATGATGATAATTATAGTAATAAAAATAAAGATAACAAAGGAGAATATCGATGATAATAATATAAGTAATATTTATAGTCATGATCATTATAGTAGTAGTAGAAATAACACAAATTACAATAATAAAAGTAATAATATAAATAATAAGGATAAAAATAATGACGATGATAATAATAACAATAATGATGTCTATAATAGTAATAGTGATAATAATGTCATTAATGATATTAATGACAATAATGATAATAAAGAATTAATGATTATACTAATAGTGATAATTATATTAATAGTGACAGTAGTAATGATAAAAAAAATAGTTAGTAATGAGAGTAGTGTTGATTGGCATGTAATAATAATAATAATAATGACATTTCTACAACTACTATTAATACTATTTCTATTACTATTACTATTAATGATAAAAAATATGATATTGGTAATAATAATTATAACAGTAGTGATAATAATGATAATTATTGTTATTACTATTATACCTATCATCATCATTATTGTCACTATTGTTATGATTTCGAATATAATGTTAATAATGATAATAATAATATTATTAATGATAGCAATAATAATAGTAATAAAAATTATAATAAGAATAACATGGAAATGGTGATAATGATAATAATAAAATGACAAGGATAATTTTGGTGATAATGATAATAAGAACAAAAACAGCACCAACACCAATAATAATAATTATTATAATATTCTTATCTTTATCATTCGTGTCATTAATAGTATTAATGTTATCACATTAGTATTCATATTCTTATTGTTATCATTATTATTTTTATATCATTAGATTTAATGAACCGCATGACACTAGACAACTAGACATAAGTTGCTGCCATACTGCTCGACTTAGCCAAAGCCTTCGAGAAAGTCCCTCACAGAAGACGGATACTTAAGTCGCTTTATTACAGGACGGAAGGACAAATTCTTCTCTGGACCACTGCTTTTATGATGTGTAGGATCCAACGTGTCCTGTTTGATGTCGCATCTGACTCTGTCCCTGTCTCCCTTATCATTATTACCTCGGCCGAAGTGGTTATGTGTTTGATAGTGTTGCTTAGGTCGTTGTTTTTTTTTTTTTTTTTTTTTTTTTTTTTGATAACTCGGTCATAGACAGATTTTTATGAATTTTTAACTTTTTTTCCCTACTTAAATGCCATTAAATGTTGGTGGTGATGTTTACCTGGGCAGGATAACCCAAAATTATATAAACATGAAAAACTTACGAGAGGTGTGTCTTCAGCTCACCTTAATTGCCATTAGATTTTGGTGGTGATCCGTCTGTTTGCTTGTTAGTTGGTTAGTAGAATAATCCCAAAAAGTAATTAACGTGGCGTGTGCATGCTTGAGTCAAAAGCAAAACACGGCTGCCACGTCATACAGTGTGGCCATGGTATAGAAAGAGATATGAGTTATGATTTCTGTGCAAGGGAAGGGATACAACTACAATAGGCTTCGGCAATATGTGTGAATTATGTATATGGTTTACCAACGTGTTGTATGTTACTGACACTTCACATATTCACAATCACCATCATTATCATTATTGAGGTTTTCATTGCTATCATTATTATTGTAATTGCTATTATTACTATTGCTTATACTACTCCTACTATTACCATTACTATTATAATTACTATTACTATCATTATCATTGTTATTGTTATAATTAGTATTATCACCATCGTTACTATTATCACCATTATTTCACTTTTACTATCACTGTGAAAATTGGTATTACTTCTATTATTATCAGTATTATTATCATTATCACTTTGATTGTTATAATTACTATTATTATCATCACTATCGTTAACAACGATATCATTAGACACAGACAGGCATGCAAACAGAAAAATAGAGAAAGAAAGAAAAAGAAAAAGAGAAAAGAGAAAGAGTAAATTTAATCACTCGTGTACGCAGGCCACACCCTGCCTGCTGAAGGAAAAGCCTTTTTCTGTGCAGACATTTATCTTTACTCGCGTATACAGGGCTGTCTGGCGAGGTAGTTCCTTACAAGACCCCGTGACACTGCAGGTTTAAGGAAAATTCTCGGGGGAAAGTATTCATTTGAGATCTTCTGGAGTCGCCCAAAGGAGCTTTTTCCAGTTACACTTGTCGGCGTATATCTCTGCAGTTTATTTCCCGTGTTAACTTATGGGTTTTATGCCGAGTTATCAGCGGTTCTTTGTGAAATTTGCATGGGTATGTACATAATGAACATTTGCATGTGCATAAATATGTACAAGTGTGTGTGTGTGTGTGTGTGTGTGTGTGTGTGTGTGTGTGTGTGTGTGTGTGTGTGTGTGTGTGTGTGTGTGTGTGTGTGTGTGTGTGTGAGAGAGAGAGAGAGAGAGAGAGAGACAGAGACAGACAGACAGACAGAAAGAGACAGAGACAGAGAGAGAGAGAGAGAGAGAGCGAAATAGATAAATAGAGAAAGTCTATGCGTATGTATATGTGTGTGTGTTTGTGTGCGTGTGCGTGTGTAAAAGAGAGAGAGAGAGATATCCCACACGCGTTTGCACATCCAACGTACGCATATGTGTGATTCTCTATCCAGACATACACATCCAAATGTTGTCAACAGATACGCCCTGTGGTGGTAGAAGCCTCACCCACGCACCTTGAGGAATCCCATTAAAACTTACTCCAACTCCTTCGATGATATTTTGACAAATGGACACGGTGTAAGGGTCCGCTTGGAAGGCATTTCCGACGAACCGAATGACATAAGGAAGAGAAGGCCTGATAAAGTGATAGGAAAATGAGTAATAACAATAAAAATGTGAAATAAGGAAAATGAAATAACGCAATTAATGATTAATGACCTTGGGGGAACTAGGGGTCAAGGAGGTCCTGGTAACAACGGTCATCTTGTCCTCGCAGTTGACATTGTTGGTAGTAATTATAATCATAATAATTATGATCATAATAACTATAATCAAATATTATAATCATAATAATTATAATAATTATCATAATCATATTAATACTGAGAAGAGTAACAATAACATTTATTTTGTTAGTGCTGATGATAACAATAAATATTTTTCTAAAACTGTTATTGATCGTGGATATGACGATATTTACTACTACAGCGTCAATAGATATGAAAAATTATAATGATGATGATGGTAATGATAATAATAATAGTAATTATAATAATAATAGTAATTATGATAATAGTATTAATGATAATAATAATGATAATAATTATGATTATGATAATAATAATGATAATAATAATAATGATAATATTAGTGATGATAATAGTGGTGATAATAATAATAGTAAAACAATAATGATAATATTGATGATAATAACATTACTAATCAAAACATAAAAATGATGATTATTCTAGCAAATACAAAACCAACGACAGCAACAATAATTAAGGTAACTGTAATAATAATGACAATAATAAAGATGATGGTAGCAGTGATGATAATAATAATGATAATTAAAATCATGATAAGCAATAAGGGTAATAACAATGACAATAACGAAAATGACAATAACAGTGATAATACTAATAATAATAATGATAATAATGATAATAATAATGATAGTAATACTAATGCTGCTACCAGTATGGTAATGAATACTGATAATAATGATAATAATAATGAATACTGATGATAATGATAATACTAATGAATACTGATGATAATGATAACAATAATGATAATAATAATAATAATAATAATAATAATAATAATAATAATAATAATAATAATAATAATAATAATAATAATAATAATAATGATAATAATGATAATAATAATAATAATAATAATAATAATAATAATGATAATGATAATGATAATGATAATGATAATGATAATGATAATGGTAAAAGGTAATGTTGATAATACCAAGGATAATAACAAGATTGAGAATGATAGTATCAGTAATAATGCTAATAATCAAAATGATAGAAATATTAACATGATAGTGATGATGATGACCATGATAATGATGATGATAATAATAATTATGATAATAATAATAATTATGATAATGGTGACGATGATAATGATAATGATTATGATAATGATGGCAACAGTAAGGATAATGATAATAATAACATTACTACTACTCCTACTACTAATAACAATGATAACGATGATGATGATGATGATAAAGATAATGATAAAAATAAACGTAAATCATTAAAACATAAACATTAAATACACATAAATAATACACATAAATATAAATAATACATAAATAAAATACACGTAAATACACATCCCCTTGAGCCTCGACTAAATTCAAACATGTCCGTGACAAGATTCGAACTCCTGTGTAATGTTTTCCTCGCATGAGTAACAGTGCAAACAAGTGTCAATCTGATAACAAGGAGAAGTTAGCGAGTATATGAACTTTCTTCTGCTTTGTGAACTCGTAAGTCGTAAGGGGAGTCTCCTCTATATCAGTTTTTATCTTTGTAGGAATAATGAGTTAGAGAATGATAACGTAGCAAGGTAAGAAGTGAAACAGACAGTATGGTAAAGAAAATCTGTAATAGATACTGGATGAATATGAGTAATGGTATCCAATGTTAGGGAAAAACAACGTTTCGAGAAAGGTGAGGTTTCTCATCAGGGAGTAAAACCGACTGATGTCTAGAGAGGCTCTCGTTTTACATGAAACACCATGTTTTATATGATTTTATAAGCATAGTGTACAGATACATAAGCAACCAACAAACACAAATCTAAACAAAAAAGCCAAAAACGACCAAAACAAAAAGCTGGATGACAAGAGCCAGGCACCCGAACACACGACAAAGACGGCGACACTTGCAAAGGACGCCGATAGTCCCAGCTGTTTGTTAGAGCCTCATTCATTGTCT
>NC_091569.1:33451761-33454261 GCF_042767895.1 Penaeus vannamei | reverse complement strand
TTCTGTAACTGCGCCCATGCCTCCTAGAAAGCAACGTGTATACGTTATTATTGTTATTTTACGTTACTATTGTGTATTGTGTAACATTCATATTATCAACCCTGCCTGTCAATATGGACTCTTCTTTGAATTCGCTTTCTCAAACAATAACCCAAAGAAACAAGGTCGAACAAGCAAAAGACAAAAAGGAGTTAAACAAACAGATGCAAAAAATTGGAGCCCCCTCAAAAAAAAAAAAAAAAAAAAAAAAAAAAAGAGAGAGAGAACCATATTAAAGCAACTGTAGTTATCCAAAGGACTCTACATTGGCCCAGAACAACACTGCGTAATCCAGGAGCTTCATATCAGGTATTCGTTAAACTTTAATAACCCCAACAGTTGCGACGTTTCCAAGGCAATGGGACTGAACGCGTCCGGGCAACATTAAATACACCGTGGCCAGTAAAGTTGGTTGTTATTACTTGGTGGAGAGAACTGATTCGTGCCACTGGTACTGGCCATGTTCTGCCTGCTGTGAAAGAAGATATGGTATTAATTCTCTTCCTCTCTTACTCCCTTCTACACAGATTATTTTCTTCTTCTTCTTCTTCTCTCTCTCTTGGTCTCGCATTTTCGTCTTTTCTCTCTCTCTCTCTCTCTTTGTTTTTTCTTTTTCTGTATCTTTCTCTCCATCTATTGCTCTCACATTTTCTTCTTCTCTCTTCCTCTGTATCTTTCTCTCCCTCTATTGCTCTCACATTTTCTTCTTCTCTCTTCCTTTGTATCTTTCTCTCACTCTATTGTTCTCACATTTTCTTCTTCTCTCTTCCCCTCTCTATAGCATACTGCATAGCCATTCAATGTAGCATGCAAGCTCAACACCATGTGAGTGCTTCCAGCGTGGGGAGTGAGTCAAGCTTCACCCCAAGCCACGCTCTCTAAGTATAGCCGCATGCGCCCTCGGGTCAGGGTTATGTAGGTTGACCCGATGTGACCTCGCCCTCACACTCTCGTTTGACCGTAGCGCGCGGACCTCTGCTACCCTCCTCCTGGCTGCTGCCCTCTCCTGGGTCCCTCTCAGTACCGCCGTGTTCTTCATAGCGATACTCGTGTATTTATTTACAAGTGCGTGTTACTCTAAGATATAAAAGAGGACAGACACATCCGTGTTTCACTACTGGCACCAGTAATTCAATCATCTAGAGAGAAGGCTATATCACCTTTTATACTCTTTCGATCACAGTTTATATCCACTTCCCATAGAAAGAAAATCGGCGATGGAGCATTAAATATCACGGAATATGAAGGGAAGATGGAATTTTATCAGCTTTATTTGCTTAAGATTTTTTTGGGGGATGCCTCTCCAAACCAGACCTTGTCAAGATTAGGGTCCTATTCAACAAACAAAATAATATAAAATATATGTATTACAAAAGCAATAATCCATTATTCGACACAAAATAATAATCTCAAACCATACCGTCACTATAAAACAATAAAAATAGGTGAAAAATGTCATACCTCACCAGCCAGGAGTTCGCAGCGTCATGACCCCAGGCTGGCGAATCTCAGCTGATCCGTTCAAACGATTCGCCCCGCAGCCAAAACACCGAGAAAAAGGGAGAGAGTAATTGCAAGGGAACGTAATATGACTAATGGTACTCCTTTCATATCTAATGACTATGAGTACATTTCATTTAATATGATAGTGACTCTTTAATTGTACTCACTGTTTGACATTTGTCGACGGGGAGCGAGGAATAGCATTTCAACATTCCCAGCTGAAAAACAAATATGTAAGTAATTGAATACTAACATTTAACCATATGCATCGTGGAAGTATCCTGAAATATAAATCACACTCAATCCTGAAACACTTTAATATTACCAAAACTGATTTTAAATCGTTGGAATAGTTTCATGTATTAAATCAAATCGAAAGTTATGACTGAAGACTGGAAAACAATACACAGTGCACGAAACAAAAATGAAGAAAACGAGATAGAAGAAGATACATGAATAGGCCACGAAATCATGTTTTTTTTTTTTTTTTTCTTAGTCTGAAAGCATGCCATACAAGTTTCCGTCTAGAATGATTTTACCAAAAGGACAAAGTTCATGGACGCAAGTTTTCTCGATACTTTTACCGTACAGCACTTTGTTCAGCTCTTCAATCTGGCCACTTTATTGCTTTTATTGGCATGGGCGCTAGCTCTGTGTTGCAACTGCTGCGGTTTTCTGGTTCACTGGTGTATTATGCAATGAATAGCATCAGAAATCATATTGGAACATCATATTTATTGCAAGGGAAAATAACAAGTGTGAGGTGATATGTGGTAGGATGTAAGAAAGCTTTTGAAAGGGGCGGTCGCTATGATGTGCAGATGATGTACAGGAATGTCTCATAAAATGATGTTATATTAGTCCATTCCATTGTTCATGGGTTATGATATTATTATTTCTCAGCTGCATGATATCATTCCGACTATCTATTTACAAAATCTAAAATAGCCTTTGTCAT
>NC_091569.1:33410454-33417954 GCF_042767895.1 Penaeus vannamei | reverse complement strand
TTAAAAAAGACTAAAATTTCAACTGAAACTAAACCTTAAAAAAAAAAAT
Source organism: Penaeus vannamei (assembly GCF_042767895.1). Lineage (NCBI taxonomy): Eukaryota > Metazoa > Arthropoda > Malacostraca > Decapoda > Penaeidae > Penaeus > Penaeus vannamei. The sequence continues at coordinate 33,417,905 of NC_091569.1, read as the reverse complement.
CTATACAAATTTATAGTCCCCCTATAAACGTTCTCTTTTCTTAGTTACATATCTGAACAATAGATGGCGCTGTATGAAGTTTTGGACCTCACATTTTTTTCATCGGTGTGACACGTGCTTTCCTATCCTTGTTTTTTTGGTTCAAATGATAAGCTATAATAGTTAATCGTTATAGTAATCGAAAAAAACGTATACATCATATAAAAAAGATTTAAAAGTCAGTCTAAACTGTAAATAATATTTCAAAATTGGCAAAATTCTCTCTTGTATTTGATAAAAACAGATACAAATTTGTAACTAGCTGCTCGCCTGTTTGTTTACATTTGTGTCCATGTTCCCCCGTCAGCTGACTGGATAGTAGCTAGAATACGCCCTTATTTGGCATTACACATTCATTGTTTTGCACTAAATCGTCGCCACATAGCCCGAATAACGTTCACCATCGCCAGAGCCTGTGCAGGGGTTGAAGCCATCTTCCTGTGTTTAGAATTTTGGTCGGACTGTTTCCGTGGTTCTCATCGCTTGTGTGACTGCGCGAGCCAAAATGATGTAAGTAAAGTAATGCGGAAAAAGTGCTAGTGTGACGGCCTTTAGACTACCGATGCCTACGCTAACCACAAGCTCATAATAGCGAATGTCAAAAGTAAGGAAATATGTGATTTTTAAACCCCCCTGACTTGGCATTTCAGTGGAGATGTGATGGCCGAGTGGTTTTAGCATCGGACTTCGGGTGTGCTAGCCGCCCGGGTTCGAGTGTTCGAGCCCCGGCCGGTGACAGTGTTTCCTTGGGCAAGGAACTTTACTTTAATTGCCTAGTCGACTTGGGGGTGTATGAATGTGTATGAATGTGTGTGTGAGTGATTGTGTGTGTGTGATGTATAATAATAATGTATAATATGTATAATCTAATATATTTCATTTCATTTCAGGTTTGGTGGCGAGTGGTGGTGAGTGGCGTGCTAGGGTCTCCCGGGGACTCAGGATTGGTGAGTGGTGTGTGGTGAGAGAGAGTGTGTGGCGTGCTAGGGTCTCCCGGGGACTCAGGATTGGTGAGTGGTGTGTGGCGTGCTAGGGTCTCCCGGGGACTCAGGATTGGTGAGTGGTGTGTGGCGTGCTAGGGTCTCCCGGGGACTCAGGATTGGTGAGTGGTGTGTGGCGTGCTAGGGTCTCCCGGGGACTCAGGATTGGTGAGTGGTGTGTGGCGTGCTAGGGTCTCCCGGGGACTCAGGATTGGTGAGTGGTGTGTGGCGTGCTAGGGTCTCCCGGGGACTCAGGATTGGTGAGTGGTGTGTGGCGTGCTAGGGTCTCCCGGGGACTCAGGATTGGTGAGTGGTGTGTGGCGTGCTAGGGTCTGCCGGGGACTCAGGATTGGTGAGTGGTGTGTGGTGGTGAGAGAGAGTGTGTGGCGTGCTAGGGTCTGCCGGGGACTCAGGATTGGTGAGTGGTGTGTGGTGGTGAGAGAGAGTGTGTGGCGTGCTAGGGTCTGCCGGGGACTCAGGATTGGTGAGTGGTGTGTGGTGGTGAGAGAGAGTGTGTGGCGTGCTAGGGTCTGCCGGGGACTCAGGATTGGTGAGTGGTGTGTGGTGGTGAGAGAGAGTGTGTGGCGTGCTAGGGTCTGCCGGGGACTCAGGATTGGTGAGTGGTGTGTGGTGGTGAGAGAGAGTGTGTGGCGTGCTAGGGTCTGCCGGGGACTCAGGATTGGTGAGTGGTGTGTGGTGGTGAGAGAGAGTGTGTGGCGTGCTAGGGTCTGCCGGGGACTCAGGATTGGTGAGTGGTGTGTGGTGGTGAGAGAGAGTGTGTGGCGTGCTAGGGTCTGCCGGGGACTCAGGATTGGTGAGTGGTGTGTGGTGGTGAGAGAGAGTGTGTGGCGTGCTAGGGTCTGCCGGGGACTCAGGATTGGTGAGTGGTGTGTGGTGGTGAGAGAGAGTGTGTGGCGTGCTAGGGTCTGCCGGGGACTCAGGATTGGTGAGTGGTGTGTGGTGGTGAGAGAGAGTGTGTGGCGTGCTAGGGTCTGCCGGGGACTCAGGATTGGTGAGTGGTGTGTGGTGGTGAGAGAGAGTGTGTGGCGTGCTAGGGTCTGCCGGGGACTCAGGATTGGTGAGTGGTGTGTGGTGGTGAGAGAGAGTGTGTGGCGTGCTAGGGTCTCCCGGGGACTCAGGATTGGTGAGTGGTGTGTGGTGGTGAGAGAGAGTGTGTGGCGTGCTAGGGTCTCCCGGGGACTCAGGATTGGTGAGTGGTGTGTGGTGGTGAGAGAGAGTGTGTGGCGTGCTAGGGTCTCCCGGGGACTCAGGATTGGTGAGGGGTGTGTGGTGGTGAGAGAGAGTGTGTGGCGTGCTAGGGTCTCCCGGGGACTCAGGATTGGTGAGGGGTGTGTGGTGGTGAGAGAGAGTGTGTGGCGTGCTAGGGTCTCCCGGGGACTCAGGATTGGTGAGGGGTGTGTGGTGGTGAGAGAGTGTGTGTGGCGTGCTAGGGTCTCCCGGGGACTCAGGATTGGTGAGGGGTGTGTGGTGAGAGAGAGTGTGTGTGTGGCGTGCTAGGGTCTCCCGGGGACTCAGGATTGGTGAGGGGTGTGTGGTGAGAGAGAGTGTGTGGCGTGCTAGGGTCTCCCGGGGACTCAGGATTGGTGAGGGGTGTGTGGTGAGAGAGAGAGTGTGTGGCGTGCTAGGGTCTCCCGGGGACTCAGGATTGGTGAGGGGTGTGTGGTGAGAGAGAGAGTGTGTGGCGTGCTAGGGTCTCCCGGGGACTCAGGATTGGTGAGGGGTGTGTGGTGAGAGAGAGAGTGTGTGGCGTGCTAGGGTCTCCCGGGGACTCAGGATTGGTGAGGGGTGTGTGGCGAGAGAGAGAGAGTGTGGCGTGCTAGGGTCTCCCGGGGACTCAGGATTGGCGAGGGGTGTGTGGCGAGAGAGAGAGAGAGTGTGGCGTGCTAGGGTCTCCCGGGGACTCAGGATTGGCGAGGGGTGTGTGGCGAGAGAGAGAGAGAGAGTGTGGCGTGCTAGGGTCTCCCGGGGACTCAGGATTGGCGAGGGGTGTGTGGCGAGAGAGAGAGAGAGTGTGGCGTGCTAGGGTCTCCCGGGGACTCAGGATTGGCGAGGGGTGTGTGGCGAGAGAGAGAGAGTGTGGCGTGCTAGGGTCTCCCGGGGACTCAGGATTGGTGAGCGGTGTGTGGTGCGTGAGAGAGAGAGTGTGGCGTGCTAGGGTCTCCCGGGGACTCAGGATTGGTGAGCGGTGTGTGGTGCGTGAGAGAGAGAGTGTGGCGTGCTAGGGTCTCCCGGGGACTCAGGATTGGTGAGCGGTGTGTGGTGCGTGAGAGAGAGAGTGTGGCGTGCTAGGGTCTCCCGGGGACTCAGGATTGGTGAGCGGTGTGTGGTGCGTGAGAGAGAGAGTGTGGCGTGCTAGGGTCTCCCGGGGACTCAGGATTGGTGAGCGGTGTGTGGTGCGTGAGAGAGAGAGTGTGGCGTGCTAGGGTCTCCCGGGGACTCAGGATTGGTGAGCGGTGTGTGGTGCGTGAGAGAGAGAGTGTGGCGTGCTAGGGTCTCCCGGGGACTCAGGATTGGTGAGCGGTGTGTGGTGCGTGAGAGAGAGAGTGTGGCGTGCTAGGGTCTCCCGGGGACTCAGGATTGGTGAGCGGTGTGTGGTGCGTGAGAGAGAGAGTGTGGCGTGCTAGGGTCTCCCGGGGACTCAGGATTGGTGAGCGGTGTGTGGTGCGTGAGAGAGAGAGTGTGGCGTGCTAGGGTCTCCCGGGGACTCAGGATTGGTGAGCGGTGTGTGGTGCGTGAGAGAGAGAGTGTGGCGTGCTAGGGTCTCCCGGGGACTCAGGATTGGTGAGCGGTGTGTGGTGCGTGAGAGAGAGAGTGTGGCGTGCTAGGGTCTCCCGGGGACTCAGGATTGGTGAGCGGTGTGTGGTGCGTGAGAGAGAGAGTGTGGCGTGCTAGGGTCTCCCGGGGACTCAGGATTGGTGAGCGGTGTGTGGTGCGTGAGAGAGAGAGTGTGGCGTGCTAGGGTCTCCCGGGGACTCAGGATTGGTGAGCGGTGTGTGGTGCGTGAGAGAGAGAGTGTGGCGTGCTAGGGTCTCCCGGGGACTCAGGATTGGTGAGCGGTGTGTGGTGCGTGAGAGAGAGAGTGTGGCGTGCTAGGGTCTCCCGGGGACTCAGGATTGGTGAGCGGTGTGTGGTGCGTGAGAGAGAGAGTGTGGCGTGCTAGGGTCTCCCGGGGACTCAGGATTGGTGAGCGGTGTGTGGTGCGTGAGAGAGAGAGTGTGGCGTGCTAGGGTCTCCCGGGGACTCAGGATTGGTGAGCGGTGTGTGGTGCGTGAGAGAGAGAGTGTGGCGTGCTAGGGTCTCCCGGGGACTCAGGATTGGTGAGCGGTGTGTGGTGCGTGAGAGAGAGAGTGTGGCGTGCTAGGGTCTCCCGGGGACTCAGGATTGGTGAGCGGTGTGTGGTGCGTGAGAGAGAGAGTGTGGCGTGCTAGGGTCTCCCGGGGACTCAGGATTGGTGAGCGGTGTGTGGTGCGTGAGAGAGAGAGTGTGGCGTGCTAGGGTCTCCCGGGGACTCAGGATTGGTGAGCGGTGTGTGGTGCGTGAGAGAGAGAGTGTGGCGTGCTAGGGTCTCCCGGGGACTCAGGATTGGTGAGCGGTGTGTGGTGCGTGAGAGAGAGAGTGTGGCGTGCTAGGGTCTCCCGGGGACTCAGGATTGGTGAGCGGTGTGTGGTGCGTGAGAGAGAGAGTGTGGCGTGCTAGGGTCTCCCGGGGACTCAGGATTGGTGAGCGGTGTGTGGTGCGTGAGAGAGAGAGTGTGGCGTGCTAGGGTCTCCCGGGGACTCAGGATTGGTGAGCGGTGTGTGGTGCGTGAGAGAGAGAGTGTGGCGTGCTAGGGTCTCCCGGGGACTCAGGATTGGTGAGCGGTGTGTGGTGCGTGAGAGAGAGAGTGTGGCGTGCTAGGGTCTCCCGGGGACTCAGGATTGGTGAGCGGTGTGTGGTGCGTGAGAGAGAGAGTGTGGCGTGCTAGGGTCTCCCGGGGACTCAGGATTGGTGAGCGGTGTGTGGTGCGTGAGAGAGAGAGTGTGGCGTGCTAGGGTCTCCCGGGGACTCAGGATTGGTGAGCGGTGTGTGGTGCGTGAGAGAGAGAGTGTGGCGTGCTAGGGTCTCCCGGGGACTCAGGATTGGTGAGCGGTGTGTGGTGCGTGAGAGAGAGAGTGTGGCGTGCTAGGGTCTCCCGGGGACTCAGGATTGGTGAGCGGTGTGTGGTGCGTGAGAGAGAGAGTGTGGCGTGCTAGGGTCTCCCGGGGACTCAGGATTGGTGAGCGGTGTGTGGTGCGTGAGAGAGAGAGTGTGGCGTGCTAGGGTCTCCCGGGGACTCAGGATTGGTGAGCGGTGTGTGGTGCGTGAGAGAGAGAGTGTGGCGTGCTAGGGTCTCCCGGGGACTCAGGATTGGGGAGTATTACACACAATAATTATTATAATTATTTTTGTCATTATCGTTGGTATTTTTGTTGTCAATAATTATGCTATATTTACCATTATCATTATCAATTGTTATTATTATTATTATTATTGATATAATCATTATCATTACCAGTTGATTACCCTCACATTGTTTGTATATTGCAGATATTATTATTATTATTTTGTTGTTGTTATTACCATTGTATTTTAACGGTTTCATTGCTTTTTTCTTTTTTTCTTTTTTTTTTTTTTTTCTCTCGTTATTTTCGTGCTTTAAAGGTTTAACAAATACAGGGCGTTAATAATTTAATTTTCATCGCAGGAACATGGTACAAAAGATGGTCAAAAATAAAAAATAAAAATAATAATAATAGCATCAGAAAAATAATTTCAGGAACAAATATTCTAATTTGATATTGCACGCCCATAGTCAGTCATATTTCAGCCCCATCGATTAGATAATATCATAAACCCCTCCACAATTTCTCTGTCTTTGGTTCCTTTAAAATACCCAGTAATAACAAGAGCAGGGAACCTTTATTTTCGGCTTCAAAATATACCGGTGTGTGGTGCGTGAGAGAGAGAGTGTGGCGTGCTAGGGTCTCCCGGGGACTCAGGATTGGTGAGCGGTGTGTGGTGCGTGAGAGAGAGAGTGTGGCGGGCTAGGGTCTCCCGGGCACTCAGGATTGGTGGTGGCGGTGGTGGTGAGGTGTGGTGGCGTGCTAGAGAGAGAGTGTGGCTGAGAGTGGCGTGCTAGGGTCTCTGGGGACTCAGGATTGGTGAGCGGCAGTGTGCTAGAGAGAGAGAGAGTGTGGCGTGCTAGGGTCTCCCGGGGACTCAGGATTGGCGAGCGGTGTGGTATTAGAGAGAGAGAGTGTGGCGTGCTAGGGTCAGTTACCAGTTTCTTAGACCTCATTATTGGCGTATCATTATTATGAATATTATTATTATTATTGTTGTTGTTATTCTAGGCATTGTTTTTTAACGGTTTCATTGCTCTTCTTCTTTTGGGGGTTTTATTTTTTTTATTTTTCTCTCGTTATTTTCAGGCTTTAAAAGGTTTAACAAATACAGGGCGTTAATAATTTTAATTTTCATTGCAGGAACATGTTGTAAGATGCATATCAAATAAAAAATAAAAATAATAATAATAGCATCAGAAAAATAATTTCAGGAACAAATATTCTAATTTGATATTGCACGCCCATAGTCAGTCATATTTCAGCCCCATCGATTAGATAATATCATAAACCCTCCACAATTTCTCTGTCTTTGGTTCTTTTAAAATACCCAGTAATAACAAGAGCAGGGAACCTTTATTTTCGGCTTCAAAATATACCGGCGTTACTGGGTTAAGACAAATTCGTGCATAAAAAAAGACTAAAATTTGGTCTTGGTGATCGAACCCGCGTCTGTCGCTTATTATTATTAAGATTATAATCATTGACTTGGGTGCCCTCATGAGAAGAGGACAAAAATACTCCAGTTTTATATTTGTTTAGGATAACCGCCTCAGTAAAGATATGGGATACTTGACTGACACTACCCTGCACGGTGCCAAATGTATGGACAGTCCTTTAGGGGATAAAAACAGATGAGCAACCTGAAATAAAGCTAAAAATGTTGGTTATATAACACGAATTTGTGCATGATTTCGTTATTTTGGTTCTCTCTCTCTCTCTCTCTCTCTCTCTCTCTCTCTCTCTCTCTCTCTCTCTCTCTCTCTCTCTCTCTCTCTCTCTCAAAAGTCTCAGCAATCTATTTTATGCTCTAATGATTTAACATTAATTTTCATTGTAGCAACACGGTATGTACATTGTCAGATTGAAGATTAAAAACGGCAATTGCCATGGTTTACATAATTAGTATCAGAAAAATATTCTGCAAGAATAAATATTCTCATTTGATGCCTTTTTGCTTGTCTATATTCACAGTCATACTTCTGTCCCATCGATTTAGATCATATAAAGTTCTCCACTACTCGTTGTTCCTTTCAAATACCGAGTAATA
>NC_091569.1:33397954-33402954 GCF_042767895.1 Penaeus vannamei | reverse complement strand
TATAATAAAAATAATGTAACACAGTTGATAGGCAATGCTGACTATAGTATCTTGAATATAAGAAAGCATATTAGTATAAGAAGACTAATAAAGAAAAGATTTGTGAGAGATTTGTGCGAATGACAATTTACTTGCAAGCTCTGGGGCGACATTAAAAAAATAACCATTAAAAGCGTCTGAGATTTGCTCTAGAGTATTTTTTATTTGCTTGTTATGGAGTATTGAAAGAGTTGTACTATCCTTCAGTTTTATTATTGCGTAATTCATTTATTGTTTCCCAAATCTTCCTTGTATTTACTCTAAATCTGAAAATTTAATTTGGTTAATTTTATGAAGGTGTTCAGATAGTTTTCATTTTTTAGTATTCCCCAAAAGCGAGCATTCCTAATTCATTTGTGCTGTATCGATGTTTTTTCTAGTCTTTTGATCGGTATGAATTTTGGTATTTTTGGGAAGCAGACACAGTAAGTGGTGTAGACTATATCAAGAAACATATTGCAATTTGTGTTCGAATCTAGTTAAGCCAGTTTAATTCTGAAATGGTGATGATGACAATTAATATTAATGATAGAAATGGAAATACAAATGAAAATCGATCAGCATTTTTTTCTCCTCTTTGTGGATTCGAACCCACGATCCCGGATTCTCCCCCCCCCCTTAAAGTACTCTATCTCATCCTCCCCAACACCCACTCTCCCTCTCACATCAAAGACTATATACGAAAGATAGGAGAGCAGCATGGCAAAAGCCTGTGAGCCCCAGCGATTGGTGGATAATGTAATATCTTTGGTTTCCGTGGTCTTTTTTGGTTCAAATGATAAGCTATAATAGTTAATCGTTATAGTAATGGAAAAAAAGTATGTATCATATAAAACGATGCAAAAAGTCAGTCTAAACTGTAAATAATATTTCAAAATTGGCAAAATTCTCTCTTATATTTGATAAAAACAGATACAAATTTGTAACTAGCTGCTCGCCTGTTTGTTTACATTTGTGTCCATGTTCCCCCGTCAGCTGACTGGATGGGAATAGCGAGAATACGCCCTTATTTAGCATAACACATTCGTTGTTTCGCAGTAAATCGTCGCCACAGCCAGAATAACGTTCACCATCGCCAGAGCCTGTGCAGGGGTTGAAGCCATCTTCCTGTGTTTAGAATTTTGGTCGGACTGTTTCCGTGGTTCTCATCGCTAGTGTGACTGCGCGAGCCAAAATGACCAAGATATCCGTGGTGCCCATGGAAAAGTAATGCGGAAAAAGTGGTACTGTGACGGGCTTTAGACTACCGATGCCTACGCTAACCACAAGCTCATAATAGCGAATGTCAAAAGTAAGGAAATATGTGATTTTTAAACCCTCCTGACTTGGCTTTTCAGTGGAGATGTGATGGCCTAGTGGTTTTAGCATCGGACTTCGGGCGTGCTAGCCGCCCGGGTTCGTGTGTTCGAGCCCCGGCCGGTGACAGTGTTTCCTTGGGCAAGGAACTTTACTTTAATTGCCTAGTCGACTTGGGGGTGTATGAATGTGTGTGTGAGTGTTTGTGTGTGTGTGAGTGATTGTGTGTGTTTGCGATGTATAATAATAATATATAATATGTATAATCTAATATATAATTTCATTTCATTTCATGTGGTGAGTGGCGTGCTAGGGTCTCCCGGGGACTCAGGATTGGTGAGGAGTGGTGGTGGTGAGGAGTGGTGGTGGTGAGGAGTGGCGTGCTAGGGTCTCCCGGGGACTCAGGATTGGTGAGGAGTGGTGGTGGTGAGGAGTGGTGAGTGAGTGAGTGGCGTGCTAGGGTCTCCCGGGGACTCAGGATTGGTGAGGAGTGGTGAGTGAGTGAGTGGCGTGCTAGGGTCTCCCGGGGACTCAGGATTGGTGAGGAGTGGTGGTGAGTGAGTGGCGTGCTAGGGTCTCCCGGGGACTCAGGATTGGTGAGGAGTGGTGGTGAGTGAGTGGCGTGCTAGGGTCTCCCGGGGACTCAGGATTGGTGAGGAGTGGTGGTGAGTGAGTGGCGTGCTAGGGTCTCCCGGGGACTCAGGATTGGTGTGAGTGGTGGTGAGAGTGGCGTGCTAGGGTCTCCCGGGGACTCAGGATTGGTGAGGGGTGGTGTGAGTGGTGGTGAGAGTGGCGTGCTAGGGTCTCCCGGGGACTCAGGATTGGTGAGGGGTGGTGTGAGTGGTGGTGAGAGTGGCGTGCTAGGGTCTCCCGGGGACTCAGGATTGGTGAGGGGTGGTGGTGAGAGTGGCGTGCTAGGGTCTCCCGGGGACTCAGGATTGGTGAGGGGTGGTGTGAGTGGTGGTGAGAGTGGCGTGCTAGGGTCTCCCGGGGACTCAGGATTGGTGAGGGGTGGTGGTGAGAGTGGCGTGCTAGGGTCTCCCGGGGACTCAGGATTGGCGAGGAGTGGTGTGAGCGGTGGTGGTGAGAGTGGCGTGCTAGGGTCTCCCGGGGACTCAGGATTGGCGAGGAGTGGTGTGAGCGGTGGTGGTGAGAGTGGCGTGCTAGGGTCTCCCGGGGACTCAGGATTGGCGAGGAGTGGTGTGAGAGTGTGGCGTGCTAGGGTCTCCCGGGGACTCAGGATTGGCGAGGAGTGGTGTGAGAGTGTGGCGTGCTAGGGTCTCCCGGGGACTCAGGATTGGCGAGGAGTGGTGTGAGAGTGTGGCGTGCTAGGGTCTCCCGGGGACTCAGGATTGGCGAGGAGTGGTGTGAGAGTGTGGCGTGCTAGGGTCTCCCGGGGACTCAGGATTGGTGAGGAGTGGTGGTGGTGAGGAGTGGTGGTGGTGAGGAGTGGCGTGCTAGGGTCTCCCGGGGACTCAGGATTGGTGAGGAGTGGTGGTGGTGAGGAGTGGTGGTGGTGAGGAGTGGCGTGCTAGGGTCTCCCGGGGACTCAGGATTGGTGAGGAGTGGTGAGTGAGTGAGTGAGTGGCGTGGCGTGCTAGGGTCTCCCGGGGACTCAGGATTGGTGAGGAGTGGTGAGTGAGTGAGTGAGTTGCGTGGCGTGCTAGGGTCTCCCGGGGACTCAGGATTGGTGAGGAGTGGTGAGTGAGTGAGTGAGTGAGTGGCGTGCTAGGGTCTCCCGGGGACTCAGGATTGGTGAGGAGTGGTGAGTGAGTGAGTGAGTGAGTGGCGTGCTAGGGTCTCCCGGGGACTCAGGATTGGTGAGGAGTGGTGAGTGAGTGAGTGAGTGGCGTGGCGTGCTAGGGTCTCCCGGGGACTCAGGATTGGTGAGGAGTGGTGAGTGAGTGAGTGAGTGAGTGAGTGGCGTGCTAGGGCCTCCCGGGGACTCAGGATTGGCGAGGAGTGGTGGTGAGTGAGTGAGTGGCGTGCTAGGGTCTCCCGGGGACTCAGGATTGGCGAGGAGTGGTGGTGAGTGAGTGAGTGTGAGTGAGTGGCGTGCTAGGGTCTCCCGGGGACTCAGGATTGATGGTGAGGAGTGGTGAGTGAGTGAGCGGCGTGCTAGGGCTTCCCGGGGGCTCAGGGATTGGCGAGTGAGTGGTGGTGAGTGAGTGAGTGTGAGTGAGTGAGCGGCGTGCTAGGGCTTCCCGGGGGCTCAGGGATTGGCGAGTGAGTGGTGGTGAGTGAGTGAGTGAGTGGCGTGCTAGGGCCTCCCGGGGGCTCAGGATTGGCGAGTGAGTGAGTGAGTGAGTGAGTGAGTGAGTGAGTGGCGTGCTAGGGCCTCCCGGGGACTCAGGATTGGCGAGGAGTGGTGGTGAGTGAGTGAGTGAGTGAGTGAGTGGCGTGCTAGGGCCTCCCGGGGACTCAGGATTGGCGAGGAGTGGTGAGTGAGTGAGTGAGTGAGTGAGTGGCGTGCTAGGGTCTCCCGGGGACTCAGGATTGGCGAGGAGTGGTGAGTGAGTGAGTGAGTGAGTGAGTGAGTGGCGTGCTAGGGTCTCCCGGGGACTCAGGATTGGCGAGGAGGAGTGGTGGTGTGAGCGGTGAGAGTGTGTGGCGTGCTAGGGTCTCCCGGGGACTCAGGATTGGCGAGGAGTGGTGTGAGCGGTGAGAGTGTGTGGCGTGCTAGGGTCTCCCGGGGACTCAGGATTGGCGAGGAGTGGTGTGAGCGGTGAGAGAGTGGCGTAATTAATTATTATATAATTAATTATGAGAGACAGAGAGAGACAGAGAGAGAGAGAGAGAGAGAAAAAAAAAAGAAAGAGAGAAGGATGATAGTTTTCAGTATCGTGTTACTTTTTAGTCCCTAGGGTAGGATCATGGGTACTGACAATATTAATTTAATATTAATAAATTCATTTTTAGGGCCTCCCGGGGGCTCAGGATTGGTGGTGTCACACACAATAATTATTATAATTATTTTTGTCATTATCGTTGGTATTTTTGTTGTCAATAATTATGCTATATTTACCATTATCATTATCAATTGTTATTATTATTATTATTATTGATATAATCATTATCATTACCAGTTGATTACCCTCACATTATTTGTATATTGCAGATATTATTATTGTTATTTTGTTGTTGTTATTACCATTGTATTTTAACGGTTTCATTGCTTTTTCTTCTTTTTTTTATTTTTTATTTTTCTCTCGTTATTTTCGTGCTTTAAAGGTTTAACAAATACAGGGCGTTAATAATTTAATTTTCATTGCAGGAACATGGTATAAAAGATGGTCAAAAATAAAAAATAAAAATAATAATAATAGCATCAGAAAAATAATTTCAGGAACAAATATTCTAATTTGATATTGCACGCCCATAGTCAGTCATATTTCAGTCCCATCGATTAGATAATATCATAAACCCCTTCACAATTTCTCTGTCTTTGGTTCTTTTAAAATACCCAGTAATAACAAGAGCAGGGAACCTTTATTTTCGGCTTCAAAATATACCGGCGTTACTGGGTTAAGACAAATTCGTGCATAAAAAAAGACTAAAATTTGGTCTCGGGGATCGAACCCGCGTCTGTCGCTTATTATTATTAAGATTATAATCATTGACTTGGGTGCCCTCATGAGAAGAGGACAGAAATACTCCAGTTTTAT
>NC_091569.1:33387954-33390454 GCF_042767895.1 Penaeus vannamei | reverse complement strand
GAGAGTGGCGGTGAGAGTGGCGTGCTAGGGTCTCTCGGGGACTCAGGATTGGTGAGTGGCGGTGGTGGTGAGAGTGGCGGTGAGAGTGGCGTGCTAGGGTCTCTCGGGGACTCAGGATTGGTGAGAGTGGTGTGGTGAGAGTGGCGGTGAGAGTGGCGTGCTAGGGTCTCACGGGGACTCAGGATTGGTGAGTGGCGGTGGTGGTGAGAGTGGCGGTGAGAGTGGCGTGCTAGGGTCTCACGGGGACTCAGGATTGGTGAGTGGCGGTGGTGGTGAGAGTGGCGGTGAGAGTGGCGTGCTAGGGTCTCTCGGGGACTCAGGATTGGTGAGAGTGGTGTGGTGAGAGTGGCGGTGAGAGTGGCGTGCTAGGGTCTCTCGGGGACTCAGGATTGGTGAGAGTGGTGTGGTGAGAGTGGCGGTGAGAGTGGCGTGCTAGGGTCTCCCGGGGACTCAGGATTGGCGAGTGGTGTGGTGAGAGAGAGAGTGTGGTGTGCAAGGGTCAGTTACCAGTTGATCATTACCCTCACATTATTTGTATCATTATTGCAGATATTATTATTATTATTGTTGTTGTTATTACCATTGTTTTTTAACGGTTTCATTGCTTTTTCTTCTTTTTGGGGGGGTTTTATTTTTTATTTTTCTCTCGTTATTTTCGTGCTTTAAAGGTTTAACAAATACAGGGCGTTAATAATTTAATTTTCATTGCAGGAACATGGTATAAAAGATGGTCAAAAATAAAAATAATAATAATAGCATCAGAAAAATAATTTCAGGAACAAATATTCTAATTTGATATTGCACACCCATAGTCAGTCATATTTCAGCCCCATCGATTAGATAATATCATAAACCCCTCCACAATTTCTCTGTCTTTGGTTCCTTTAAAATACCCAGTATTTTAAAAGAAATGTTTTTATTTATTTCTTTTAAAATACAAGTGCAGGGAACCTTTATTTTCGGCTTCAAAATATACCGGCGTTACTTGGTTAAGACAAATTCGTGCATAAAAAAAGACTAAAATTTGGTCTCGGGGATCGAACCCGCGTCTGTCGCTTATTATTATTAAGATTATAATCATTGACTTGGGTGCCCTCATGAGAAGAGGACAAAAATACTCCAGTTTTATATTTGTTTAGGATAACCGCCTCAGTAAAGATATGGGATACTTGACTGACACTATCTTGCACGGTGCCAAATGTATGGACAGTCCTTTAGGGGATAAAAACAGATGAGCAACCTGAAATAAAGCTAAAAATGTTGGTTATATAACACGAATTTGTGCATGATTTTGTTATTTTGGTCTCTCTCTCTCTCTCTCTCTCTCTCTCTCTCTCTCTCTCTCTCTCTCTCTCTCTCTCTCTCTCTCTCTCTCTCTCTCTCTCTCTCTCTCTCAAAAGTCTCAGCAATCTATTTTATGCTCTAATGATTTAACATTAATTTTCATTGTAGCAACACGGTATGTACATTGTCAGATTGAAGGTTAAAAAAGGCAATTGCCATGGTTTACATAATTAGTATCGGAAAAATAATCTGCAAGAATAAATATTCTCATTTGATGCCTTATTGCTTGCCTATATTCACAGTCATACTTCTGTCCCATCGATTTAGATCATATAAACTTCTCCACTACTCTGTTCGTTGTTCCTTTCAAATACCTAGTAATAACAAGAGCAGGGCTTGGGTGCCCTCATCAGACGCGGACAACAATTTTACCAATTTTACATTGCTTCAGGATAACCGCATTAGTAATGATATGGAATACTTGCCTGGCACTATTTCACATGGTGTCGAATGTTAATTGAGCCGTTTCCTGCTTGCTTACTGCAGTTTTCTTCGAGAAGAACAAATGGCACCCGCGCCTTCACAGCTGACGCGATGACGACAGAGGTAGAGGGTGCCGTCTGTACATAGAAAATACATCAATATAAATATTATTCTAGTTAAGTGTGAAGAAAATATGAAATCACTCAGGAAAGTCAGATGGAGTTCTAGACAAATTTTCCAACAATTTAGCAGTCTGACTATTTTTAGGACAGTCCTTAAGCTTGCTTTTGCTTTTATTACAATATTCATCTGTAAAACTGTTCAGGTCACCCTTACCACTGTCATTCATTTAATTATCATCAGCCTTTTTTATTTTCATTCTTGATGTTTGTTTTTCCTTCTCTTTCTCTCTTTTCATATATCATCTCCGTATCCGTCCTTCTTTTGCCTCTATACATTTCTTTTCTAAAAGTAAATTGTTCTGTGGCTACAAATGGACGCAGAAGAGCAATTGTGAAAAAAAAAACATGATTAGGTTTTGTAGGATTAAACGCATTCAAATTTGGTCAAATGCACAAGGAGAACTAGTGAGCGAGATTGAGTGGTTTGTATTATTCATGTGTCTATGTTTTTTATATGCACACACACACACACACACACACACACACACACACACACACACACACACACACACACACACACACACACACACACACACACACACACACGCACA
>NC_091569.1:33345454-33347954 GCF_042767895.1 Penaeus vannamei | reverse complement strand
ATATATATATATATATATATATATATATATATATATATATATATATATATATATATATATATATATATATGTACATATACATACACACACACACACACACACACACACACACACACACACACACACACACACACACACACACACACACACACACACATATATATATATATATATATATATATATATATATATATACATATATATATATATATATATATATATATATATATATATATATATATATATATATATATATATATATAAACACCTTTAAATGCGTGAATAGACTGGACAAAACTTTAGATACCGGGCCGTTGCAGAGGGACCAAGTCACGTGTCTTCAGGGCCCTGGTTTTGGAACATGACACCGACACTGGGACTCCGTTCTCCCTCCTGAGCTCATCCTTGCAACATATCATTAGACACAAATGCCTGCACGCCCAGCCAATGCAACGCCGCAAGACCAGCTTTCTATTACGTGGACAACCCAGGCTCGCCAACTCGGGATACACGACGGTCCTGCTCGATTTTCCATTCATAATTTTAACAAAATGAATCGCCGTCTATACAGACATGCCTATAGACAGAAATAAATACTTATATGTCTATCAGATTTATAAGTATTTATCTTTGTATCTAAATGGTAGATATGCATGTGTAGACTGATAGATTTCAGTGAATATGCGCATGTTCGTATAATAATTTTGAAAAATCCGCCGTCAGAGGATAGACAAAAAAAAGCTTGGCTAGATCTTGAAAAAAAAGAGAAAAAATAGTAAATAAAAATATAAATAAAACATGGACTGTGGACATGACTGGTAGCTCGCCAAGAGGGAACATTCGTGGCAGGAAGCGGAGGGTGGATACGGCATACCCCCCCCCCGACTCCTCCTCAGCATTAACCCGGTTGTTAGGGTTATTAACTGATTTTCCTTTAATCATAGCCTTTATCAGATTATCTCTTAGTACAGTGGCTTTATCCTTAAGTCTTCCTATAAGGTTCTTTCAACTGTATACAATGTTGTCGCAATATATTCATTCACACTAAAAGTACTCGCAATTTTTGATCTGACATGATATTCTCGGACATAAGGTTGTTGATTGTTTAACGGCACTGGCGCATTAGAGGCGTTAAGAATATCAAAACAGATTGCATTTCGGTCGTTTTCTAATACTGATTCTTCGTTATGTCCTTTTCTAAAGAAAGAGAGACAGACAGACAGATAGAGAGAGAGAGACAGATAGAGACAGACAGATAGAGACAGACGGACAGATAGAGAAAGACAGACAGATAGAGACAGACAGATAGAGACAGACAGACAGATAGAGACAGACAGACAGCCAGACAGATACAGACAGACAGACAGACAGATACGCACATACACACACACACACACACACACAAACACACACACACACACACGCGCACACACACACACACACATAGTGAGAGAGAGAGAGAGAGAGAGAGAGAGAGAGAGAGAGAGAGAGAGAGAGAGAGAGAGAGAGAGAGAGAGAGAGACAGACAGACAGACAGAGAGACAGACATAGAAAGAAACAGGCAGCCAGACAGACATAAAGATAACCAGATAAATAAATAAATTTACATCTACCAACAGACAGGCAGAGAGACAGACAGAGAGACACAGAGAGAGGGTGAAGAATAGCGGCAACACGATAAAGGAGGAAGACAGAGGAGGGAGCGAGAACGAACACTGCGACTCATTAGCTCTGGGCAAATTACACTGCCAGTGAAGTAAAGTTTAATGAGAGGCAAAAATTTACATACTTCTATTAGATTTCGTTTATAATCGTTACCGATAAGCCATGCAAATATAGGTAGATAGATAAATATATAATTAGGCAGGTATGTAGATAGACACACGCACGTATACACACACATACACACACATACATATATATATATATATATATATATATATATATATATATATATATATATATATATATATATGTATATATATATATATAGATAGATAGATAGATAGATAGATAGATAGATAGATAGATAGATAGATAGATAGATACATACATACATAAATAGATAGATAGATATACATATATATATTTATATATGTATATATATACATATATATATATATATATATATATATGTATATATATATATATATTTATATATATATATATATATATATATATATATATATATATATATATATATATATATATATTATATATATATATATGTTTGTTTGTGTGTGTGTGTATGTGTGTGTGTGTGTGTGTGTGTGTGTGTGTGTGTGTGAGTGTGTGTATGTATATTCATATACATATATACATATATATATATATATATATATATATATATATATATATATATATATATATAGATAGATAGATAGATAGATAGATATGAATGAGACTGGATATCTTCACAATACAAGAGATGTATTTTTCGGGGTATATATAGTATATATACCCCGAAAAATACATCTCTTGTATTGTGAAGATACCCATT
>NC_091569.1:33282954-33290454 GCF_042767895.1 Penaeus vannamei | reverse complement strand
AATAATAATAATAATAATAATAATGATAATAATAATAATAATAATAATAATAATAACAATAATGATAATTTAACAATTATTATTATCATTGTCATTATTATAATGATCATTATTATCATAATCACCATTATTATCCTTATTGTTATCATTATTACTCTTATCATTATTATGATAATAATAAGATTTATTATTATTATCATCACTATTATTGTTCTACTCATAATAGTTATAATAAGATCAATAATGATAGTAATAATAATGTTAATTATGATGATAGTGATGATGATGACGATGATTATGAAGATCCTCCTGCTGCTGATGATGATGATGAGGAGGAGGAGGAAATGTTTAAAATCCTATTAATAATACTAATAACAGCAATAATAATAATTATTATGATTATGATAATGATAACAATGATATTTAATTTCATTTTGATGATGATGATGCTAAAGATATCAATAATAGTGATGGTGATGATAATGATAATAAGGATAATGACGATGCTGATTATGATGATGAAAATAGTCATGATAATTGTAATAATAATGATAATAATAATAATAGTAATTATGATGATGATAAAAGTAATAATGATATTTATAATAGTAATGATAATGATAATATGAATAATGATAATAATAACAATAAAGGTAATGATAAAGATAGTGAGGATAAAATAACAATAATAATGATAATATTAAAAATAGAAACAATTTTTATCCTGAAAATCATGATAATCATAATACTAACCATGATAATGCTGATAGTAATGATGTTTATAACAGGTTTGTACTATTATCCTTATCATTATTGTTTTCATGCTAATATCAACATTACAATAGTAAAGACAATCTAAAAGGTAAATGGAAGATAATCTTCTGATAATTAGAAGCATAACGTTAATTAACATCAAAGTATTGAGCGTCAAGATTAAGAAAAGATAATTAATCAATTATCCTTATCTCTATTTCCTACTTTATCCTTCTCTCCTCATTCAAGCTTCTCTCTCTCTCTCTCTCTCTCTCTCTCTCTCTCTCTCTCTCTCTCTCTCTCTCTCTCTCTCTCTCTCTCTCTCTCTCTCTCTCCCTCCCTCTCTCTCTCTCTCTCTCTCTCTCTCTCTCTCTCTCTCTCTCTCTCTCTCTCTCTCTCTCTTTCCCAGTACAACCTTCCTCGTCGTTCATTTTTTTTATTTATTTTATTATTTTATTTTTTTTTATTTCCTCTACACGTGTCATTCCCATATTTCTGTTTGCGTGACTTAAGCTGCTCTTGGCTTCTTTCTCTGCCTCATTATCTCCCCAGAGTATGCAAAATAGGGCACGTGCTGGAAGGAGGAAGGCAAAGGCGAGAGAGGAAGAGACACTGCGAGTTGTTTAGATGGTGCACTGTTAAGATGATATCAAAGGAAGTCCTGGGATATATTGCATTTCAGGGCGAGACAATGGGAGGGCGATGTCTTCTCCTTTGCGGATGTCTGGTTGTCTGTCTTTGTCTGTGGATGTCTGTCTGTTTGTGGCTTTGTTTGTTTTATGTTTGCTTATTTGGTCAGCTGTGTGGTTGGCTGTCTGGTTGTCTCTGTCTCTTTTTCTCGCTCCCTCTCTCTGTCTTTCTCTTTCTCTCTATCTCTCTCTGTCTTTCTCTTTCTCTCTCTGTCTCTCTTTCCTCTCTCTCTCTCTCTCTATCTCTCTCCTTCTCGCTCACTCACTCAGTCTATTTACTGCTCTAAATATCTATTTCCCTATCTATTTATCCATTTACTTCTCTACCAACCTATCTATTTAATTCTCTATGTATCTATATTCCTTTCTCTATATATCTATCAATTTATATTTCTTTCTACTAATCAATCTACCTGTCTACGTACATATTAATATTTTTGTCTATCTATCTTTTTTGTTTCTCTGCCTTCCCTTGTATGTATATGTGCATAAATAAATAAATAAATAAATACACACACACACACACACACGCACACACACACACACACACACACACACACACACACATACACACACACACACACACACACACACACACACACACACACACATATATATATATAGATAGATAGATAGATAGATAGATAGATAGATAGATAGATAGATAGATAGATAGATAGATAGATAGATATAGATAGATAGATAGACAAATAGATAGATAGATAGATAGATGTAGATATAGATATAGATTAGATATAGATATTATATAGATATAGATATAGATATAGATATAGATATAGGTATACGTATAGATATAGATATAGATATATATAGATATAGATAAATTCCCCGTTTATCCCTTGAAAACTCTCCCTCTCCCTCACGCACATATGTCATCTCTCCCCTATTTACTCTGGGCGAGCAAGTACTTCGACACCGCCATACATCCTTAGCTCTTCCTCTCACCTTCTCTTTCCGAGAATTTCCCCGCTCACTCTCTTCCCCTTTCCGCCTCCTTCTACATCTCCCTCGTCTTCCTCTTCCCCTTCCTGATTTTTCACCTCGTCCACTCTGGTCTTCCGGTCCCTTGTCTGCGCTCCCCCACCCCCTCCCGTCCTCCTTCACGGTTCTTCTTCCTGCCCCTCCTTCGCTAGATTTTTCTTGCTTCCCCCAGTCCCTGCCTTTCTCCCTGGATTTCTCTTTATTTTTAGATTTCTCTTTATTTTTACGCTCTTTTCCCCTCTATTCTCTCCCACAGGGTCCAGGGTACAGATGCTTCGTCCTATTCTGATTGTTAGTCCCTTTCTTTCTCTAATTCTCCTTCTCTTCTTTTCCTTCCATCCCTTTCTCCCTCTTTCACACCCTCTCCTCTTCTCCCTTCACCCCTCCTCTCTCCCCCTATCCCCTTCTCCTCCACCCACCCTTCCATCTCACCCTCCACCTTACCCTACATCCCTCTACCTCTCTCCCTATATCCATCAACCCCTCCCCTCTTCCCCTCTCCCCCTCTGGCTATCAGATCTCCCCCTCTGGCTATCAGATCTCCCCCTCCCCCTTTTATTCTTCTTACTTCCTCATCTCATTTATCCCATCATTATAGCTCTGCCTCTCGATCTTTTTTGATATATCGTCTCAAGGGTGGATGCTGTGAGGCGGTTTATCACCTCAAAGCAGGTTAAAGGTATTAGGGAAGAGCGGAGACGAAGGAGGGGGGGTGGGGGGTGGCGGTGGTAAGGGGGGAATGGAGGAATGGAGGAAGGGAGGGAAGAAGGAGGGGGGGGGATGGAGGAAGGGAGAGAGGGAAGAGAGGAGGCGAAGGGGGAGGGGTTGGGGGGGGGGATGGAGGAAGGGAGGGAAGGGGGGGATGTGGGGTGGTAAGGGGGGATGGAGGAAGGGAGGGAAGGAGGGAGGTTAAGGAGGGAAGGAGGGGTTATGGGGTGGTAAGGGGGGATGGAAGAAGGGAGAGAGGGAAGAGAGGTTAAGTGGGAAAGAGGGGATGTGGGGTGGTAAGGGGGGAATGAGGGAGGGGAGGGTTAGGAGGGAAGGAAGGAGGGAAGAAAAGAGAGAGTGAGATAATGAGAGAGATGAAGAGCATGAAAGAGAGAGAGAGAGAGAGAGAGAGAGAGAGAGAGAGAGAGAGAGAGAGAGAGAGAGAGAGAGAGAGAGAGAGAGAGAGAGAGAGAGAGAGAGAGAGAAGGAAGGAGACAAAGAGAGACAGAATGAAAGAAATAGAGAGATAGAAAAAAAAGACTAAGAATACAAAAGAAGAGAGAAGGTGTAAGGCTGAAACGTTCGAACGAGGAAATAGCAAAGGGAAAGAGAAAGAAGGAAAGTAATTGGCGTGGAGAAAGGAGGGGAAATAGGAAGAGAAGATAAAAGGCTAAATGAGAAGGGGAGAGGTCATGTGGAGAAGAAAAAGAATAAAGAGTAAAAAAAAAAAAAGAGGAAACCGACAGTGGTGAAGGAATTAAACAACAAAATGAAATAATTATCTATGATGGTAATAACAACAGCAAAAATTGTAATGATAATGATAAAAGTAGTAATATTAAGATTAATATCGATGAAAACAACGTCAACAGTAATAACAATAATGATGAAAATTATAGTAGTAGTAATAATAATAACAATGATAATGATTATGATGAAAATATTAATAATAACATTAATAACCACGATGATAGCAATGATAATGATAATGATGCTAATGATCATAATAAAGTGATAAAAATGAGGATAATGACAACGATGCATAATAACATAACGATAAAAAATAATAATAGTAAAAATTATATCAGCAAAGATATTAGCATTAATGATAACAATAAGGTAATAATAGTAGTAGTAATGGTATTGATAATGACAATGATAATAATAACAATAATGGTAATGATGGTAATGATGATAATGGTAATAATAATAATGATAATAATGGTAATAATAATAATTATCATAATGAGATATAAGAATAAGAATGAGAATAAGACTAATGATGATAATGATTATAATGATAATGATGATAATAATGACAAAGATTAAAAAATAATAATGATAGTGATAGCAATAGTAATGATAATAAAATTAACAATGATATCAATAACAATAATAATCATTAATATCGTCATCATGATAGTTATAATAATGACAATAATAAAGCCAACAATAATATTAATGATGATAAAGATAATAATCATCATCCTCGTCACGATGATAATCATGATGATGATGAGCCTCATCATAATATGGCAATGATAAAAATGATGATAATAATGGTAATGACAATAGTAATGATAATGATGATCACTATCATCATCACCCTCATGATAGTAATGATAATAGCAATGATGATGATAATGATAACAACAATAACAGAAAGAGAAATGGGTGAAGTAGACACAGCGCTAATAACAGCGGAATAAGTGATACAAACAGATATTTCGTTACATTTCCAAAAGTTTAATGATCTTAGCATAGCAATTACTCTGATAACGAGCATTAAGATAATTGATAAATATGCCATAGTAAATTGAATTAAATGAACGCAAATTTGCCAACAGAAGCCTCATTACATGCATTTAGCTTGACCCTTGGCGATAATTTTATTCTAAACCGCAAAGTTGTGAAATCTAATATTTATCAAATTAAGTGTTTTCATAGTGGGCATTATATATGTATGTATACATATATATATATATATATATATATATATATATATATATATATATATATATATATATATATATATATATATATATATATATATGTATATATATATATATATATATATATATATATATATATATATATATATATATATATATATATATATATGTATATATATATATATATATATATATATATATATATATATATATAAATATATATATAGGAAATATATAAATAATATATATAAATATATATATATATGTAGGTATGTATATATATATATATATATATATATATATATATATATATATATATATATATATATATATATACTTTTTTTCTTTTTTTTTTTCTTTTCTTTTTTTTCTTTCTTATTTTCTTTTCATTTTCTTTTCTTTCTTTTCTTTTCTTTTATCATATTTTTATTTCTATGAACTGTTAAGCTGAATTATGGTGGACAATGTAGGTGAATAAGCAATGATAATTATTGATAATCATTAGAAATCATGATGAAGACGAGGATAGTAATAATGATAATGATGATGGTGATGACGATGATAATAAACATGGTGGTGATAAGGACTATGATAATGATGATGATATCAGTAATGTTGACCATGATGATGCTGAAGATGATGGTGATAATAATGATAACGATGTTAATTATAAGATAGCAACGATAAAATTGATAATGATAATAATGATGATGATGATGAAAATGATGATGACAATACCAATAATGATAATTACAATAGCAAAGATAATTATAATAAGAAGGATAATGAGGATAAAAATAGCAATGGTAAAAGCAAGAACAATAACAATAACAATAATGATAATGATGAAAATAATAAAAATCATGAAAATGATAATGACAGTAACAATAATAATGATAGTTATATCAATAACAATAATGGTAATGATAATAAAAGCAATAATAATGATAACATGATAATGATGACGATGATATTAAGAACAGCAACAATAATAATTTGGATAATTTGGATAATAATGATAATAATAATAATAATAATAATAATAATAATAATAATAATAATAATAATAATAATAATAATAATAATAATAATAATAATAATGATAATAATCATAATAGTAATAACAATTATGATAATTATGATGATAGTAAAAATAATTGATAACCATTATAATAACAATGGTGATAATGTTTATAATAATGATAAAGATATTAGTGATAATAATAATCGTGATCATCAATATACCAAAAGCAATAATAATGATAATTGTGTTAATAATAATAATTATTATTATAATCATCATCACCATCACCGTCACCATCATCATCATCATCCTCATCATTATCATTTTCATCGTCAATATAATGATAATAATGATAATAAACGTCACCACCATCGTCATCATTTAATAAGAATAATCACAATAGCAATAATTACATAAATGATAATGTTCATGGTAATAATGATAATGATGATAACATTAATAATAATGATCATGGTAAGAATAAGAATAAAAATAAATATGATTATGAGAATGATAATAATAATAACATTAATAATAATGATTATGAAATAGTAATACCTCTATCACCTAAATGACCAGATTTGCCATTACAAGGACACCCAATATATATATCTCATGCTAATTAAAGATTCAAAGAAATGAAACAAATTAATAAAAAGAGTAAAACCACTTAGATTCGCTTAATCCTGCAGCAGATATCAGGTAATCGGATTTGTAAAAAGACCTACACTATATTGGCAAGATATGGCCTCAATATGCTATTCATTAAAGATGTGTTAATTCAGCAGGTAATGAGATCTGTATGTATTTGATTCTGGTCGTGTCCTTAGTAGATTGGATAAAAATCAAAGCCAACGGCGTGATTTTCTTAATAGCATCATTTTATGATTTGTGTATAACGTTTATCTCTTGTTGTCTATATATATATCTGTCTGTCAAAGTGCGTGTCTGTTTATTTCTTTCTCTTTATATTCATATATACATACATACATACACATATATATATATATATATATATATATATATATATATATATATATATATATATATATATATATATATATTTATATATATATATATATATATATATATATATATATATATATATATATATATACATAGATATATATATATATATATATATATATATATATATATATATATATATATATATATATATATATATATATATATATATATATATATATATATATATATATATATATATATATATATATATATATACATATATATATATATATATATATATATATATATATATATATATATATATATATATATATATATATATATATATATATATATTCACATAAACATATGGAAAGAAATGTTCTGAAACACTTAAAGAGAA
>NC_091569.1:33245454-33252954 GCF_042767895.1 Penaeus vannamei | reverse complement strand
TGCCGTAGAGGAGGGTGGTGTACGGTTTGCCGTCCAGGTCACTCGTCTCCTTGTCGAATCCTGAAGAGAAGTGGCGAGAGGTCAACTGAGGTCATGGGTTTTCCTCTGTTATCTCATGTATCAGCTGATTTTGTTCCTTGTATTTATCTTTTTATAGTCCTTTGTGACAGAAAAAAATAAACGAAATCGAAAAGAATGTATCCGAATTAGTAATAATCTTTCAATATATCATGAACGAAATCACAACCAGATTGATTACAGCAGGTAACAAGGTCGTTGCACCGGTGCTAATTAAATGATATTAAGAAAAATGAATTGATGATCAAGAACAATATATACACAGTAAAAGCAGAAGAGAAAAAAAAAGAATACGCATCTCCTTTGCTGTGAACAAAAGAACTAGAATATAGAAAACTCTTTAAAGTGACAGTGGAAGATAGGAAAATGCTTTCTATTCTACTTGCGTCACCAACGACAAACAAAAGCAATCCCAAACAAACAAACAAGTACCAAATAAACACACACACGGACATAACCCAAAAAAAAAAAAAAAAGTTGCAAAGGAAAACGATCTAACACGTCCTTTGCAAGCTATTAGATATAAAAGGAGAGAAAATGAATAAAAAAGAGTACAAGTTTATACATCAAATAAGTACTTACGGTTTACCAGGATGCAGGGGCGGAAAGACTAAGGCACAAGAGTAGGGTTAAGTATCATATCTCTATGAAAAGCGTCAAGGATTTTTTTTTCATTTATGTATGTTCGTGTTTATGTGTGTGTGTATGTGTGTGTGTTTATGTGTGTGCGTGTGTATGTGTAAGTGAGTGTGTGTGTGTGTGTGTGTGTGTGTGTGTGTGTGTGTGTGTGTGTGTGTGTGTGTGTGTGTGTGTGTGTGTGTGTGTGTGTGTGTGTGTGTGTGTGTGTATGCGTGTGTTCGTGTGCGTGTGTGCGTGTAAATGAGTGTGTGTGTCTGTGTGTGTGTAAGTATTTATATATATGTGTGTGTGTGTGTGTGTGTGTGTGTGTGTGTGTGTGTGTGTGTGTGTGTGTGTGTGTGTGTGTGTGTGTGTGTGTGTGTGTGTGTGTGTGTATTATATCGTGTGCAATCATTCTTTCCTGCAAACAATTAAGAGGTTAAAGCCAGGGAAAAGGAGTACCTTCATAAGAGAACGTACCTAAAGTGAGCAGTATTAAAGGGGTATGACCCTTTCACACGTAAGATCGTTTGGGTGAAGGAATGTAATATCTCCATATAGGGATTCGTGGTTTACATTGCTTTTTTCCGGGATTTTCATTAATAGCGTTAGAAGGTTCGAGTATGTTATCGTCGACATTTTTATTTTTTCGACAAAAAACATTAATATCTCGTTCATAAAAATGATATTTGCACGAGGAAGAGATTCATGAATAAAAAAAAAGTGCAGCAAAGTACTGTGGAGTACTTTCATAACTGGCTTCGAAGTAGAATACATATATGCGAATCTTCCACAAGCGTATTGATATGCTTATTATTATTTTCATTCTTATTATTATAATCATCATTATTATTATTGTTATTATTATTTCTATTATTATTATTATTATTATTATTATTATCATTATTATCATTATTATTGTTGTTATTATTATTACTGTTATATATATATATATGTGTGTGTGTGTGTGTGTGTGTGTGTGTGTGTGTGTGTGTTCATATATATATATATATATATATATATATATATATATATATATATATATATATATATATATATATATATATATATATATATATATATATATTTATACATATATATATACATATATATATATATATATACATATATATATATATATATATATATATATATATATATATACATATATATATATATATACATATATATATATATATATATATATATATATATATATATATATATATATATATATATATATATATAGACACACACATACACACACAGACACACACGCACACACACACACACACACACACACACACACACACATACACACACACACGCACACACACACACACACACACACACACACACACACAGATATATATATATATAAATATATATATATATATATATATATATTATATATGAATATATATATATATATATATATATATATATATATATATATATATATATATATATATATATATATATATTCATATATCAACAGCCAATAATAAAGATATGAATCGTAAGTCCTGACGTTATCACACACACACACACACACACAGTGTGTGTGTGTATATATATATATGTATTTATATATACATTCATATATATATATATATATATATATATATATATATATATATATATTTATATATATGTTATATATATGTTATATACATATATATATATATATATATATATATATATATATATATATATATATATATATATATATATATATATATATATATATATATATATATATATATATATATGTATGTATGTATGTATATACATGCACACACACACACAAACACACACACCCATATATATATATATATTCATATATCAGCAGCCAATAATAAAGATATGAATCATGACGTCATGACGTTATCAGTGAGGGATTGATATCATTTGAATGAGCAGCGATAAGCTGGTTAGAAAAGGTCGACGATACATGTAAGTTACAGCCTGATATTTTTCATTTGCAAAGAACAGTAACAGGTAATATGGGTTAGACCACGAGGAAATATATTTTTTACATGACCTTAATATTCTCTCCCCTTATAGAATATAATGAATACACATGTGAATTCATAGTTGAGTAAATAAATGAACAGATAGATGGGTCAGTTGAATAGATAAACAAATAAATTGAATTGAAGGAACAATAAAAATGACCCCATTTTTTTTTTTTTTTTTTTTGTGAAAGCTCTGATTTTTTTCCTTTCTTTTCTTCAAATTCAGAAAAAAATTCGAGGAATGAAATCAGGTGATTTTCTTCTCGAGTCTTTGTGAACGCGGGTGTGACAACAATCCTTAGACATCAAACGCCGACGCAGGAAAGGAACCGAATCCTATGTCAACACAAGCCTGATATAAATATCGCCTTTTTCGTTGAATATGAAATGATATCGGTTCTTGGCCTCTTACACACACACACACACACACACACACACACACACACACACACACACACATATATATATACATACATATATATATATATATATATATATATATATATATATATATATATATATATATATATATATATATATATATATATATATATATATATATTATGGTTTATATTCATACTTTCCAACTTCTCTTTTCTAGCTTATTTTTTGTCATTTAGCTTCCCTTATGTTTTGTATATCTATCTATTCCTTTCACCCATCTATTTATGTGTTTTATATATTAAGTTCGCAGGACTCGTATGTCCTATGCTATGTGGTAATATTACTGTACACAAAACCATTATTCATAATGGCAACAAAAAGAAACAAGGACAAGCCCTGCGAACGTGTCCTTGCCTTGTTTTTTACACAGAGGAGCGACAGAAATTCCACAAAGGAAAAATGATTGAGCACACGGGACGATAATATGACAGATTTGTAGCCCAACGAATCTGGTAGCTTTTGTACGTAAAAAAAAAAAAAAAAAACTGCGTACATACATGCTGAGAATACACACACACCTACACATTCACTCAAATGGAAACATGCCCATACACACGCGCGCGTGCACACACAGACACAGACACACACACACACACACACATAGACACACACACACACACACACACACACACACACACACACACACACACACACACACACACACACACACAAACACACACACACACACACACACACACACACACACACACACACACACACATTCAAACACACGCGTGTGTGTTCAAAGAAACACATATACAAACACACACACACACAAAAATATACAAATAAGAAAGTCAGTGATGAGTAAAACAACAGTGATCAGTTTACCGTGTTTTTGTTGTTCTTAATTGCGGATAGAAAGATACAAAGAGACGTAATAAATGCCATTAATCCTGAGAGCCGTAGAGAAGAAGAGGAGGAAAAGAGCAAATTCCAAGAACGAAAGTCCGGGGTCATCGTGAAGGAAAGAATGATCTGATAACGGAAGGAAGAGGTCTATAAAAAGGAAAATAAAAGAGAGAAAAACAAGGAAGAGCTATGCCAGGGAGGGAAACGGAACGAGGGAACCAGAAGAAAAAAATAAAACGAAAAATAATACGAAGGAGGATGAGCTACATAAGGGGGGAATACGGATAACGAGAATAATGAAAAAAAAGGAAGATAATCGGAGGAGGAAGAACTACACCACTGAGGAACACGGGGCGAAGGAACACACCGAGGACGGGATTGCCGCGGGGAACCGAAGCGCCGCCGAATGTCATGGTGTGCGAGTGGTCGGCGGTCACCACCAGCAGGGTGTTGGAGGCGTCGGTGAGCTTGAGGGCCGCGTTCACCGCCTCCTCCAGACGGGCCACCTCGTCTAGGGCGCGCGCTGCCATGTTGTAGTGGTGCGCGTGATCGAGACGTCCCGCTGTGGGTGAAACACGCGCTCATTCACACCTCCCGGACACCTGCACACGCGAGGGTACGGCAGACAGGTACATCAGCTGTGCCTTCTGGCCTTACCGTCGTCGCCTGTGGCTGTTATCGTCGTCAGCTGACCTTGCTCGCGTGGGTGCTTCCTGGGTGATGGTGGAGTAGGATGGCGCTGACCTTACCTGCGAGCGTGGGACCTTCCCGTGCTGTACCTTGCTGAACCACCACCACCAACACACAACATAAAATCATGCAGCATAGAGATAGTAAGCGTATGGAAAACTAGTTTAAAATGCTTACAAAAAAACATGCAAGAGACACATAGAGAAATGAATTTCCCCTTCCAACAGCTGCCAATGTCTTCCAAGAAAAGAGTGACACCAAGTTCCTAATAAAACAAGTAAGTAAGATTAGTGAACACGAAGAAAGAGACACCAAGGCCTTTTAGTCACATCGATCAGAGGGGACAAGGGGAGCTGACGAGGGGAAGCGAAAACACGTCGGTAAGTGAAAAATATATACCCATGACAGGGTGTCCCCGGGGCGTGTTGTCCCCCCCGAAAGTAAACACATGGGAGTGGTCAGCTGTGAGGACCAGGAGCGTCTCTGAGGGCTGGGTGATGTTGAGGGCGTTTCTCACTGCCTCGTCAAGGGCGCCGATCTCCTCCAGCGCCCTCCGCCCGTTGTTGTGGTGGTGGGCGTGGTCTATGCGGCCGGCTGACAGAGGGGTGGGATAATTCCAAGATTTTTTTTTTTTTTTTTAGATTAAACAATGTTAGTATTACAAAAGATCAGAATGATTATCATTATTCCTGCATGGGCGCCTATACTAAATTGGTCAATTTTCCGTACATTATTAGCGAGGTAAGTTAAAGATACATGGAATAGGAAATACATAAAACAAGGGTTAATGTAACATTTACTAAATAACGAAGTAAGGAATATTTTCATGCAGTTTTCTTAACAGGCCTAGAATTCAATTCTTGCTTAGACTGTAAGTACCTATATAAGTAAATATATATATATATATATATATATATATATATATATATATATATATATATATATATATATATATATATATATATATATATGTATATATATATATATGTATATATATATATATATATATATATATATATATATATATATATATATATATATATATATATACATATACATATATATATATATATATATATATATATATATATATATATATATATATATATATATATATATATATACATATATATATATATATATATATATATATATATATATATATATATATATATATATATATATATATATATATACATATATATATGTGCATGATTATATTATATTATTATCATATTATATATAGAAAGGAAGTTACAATAAGCACTTCAATTAATAAACGACAGGAATGTGAAAGAGAACAAAGCTAGCAGACTTTAACGGTAAAATATAGGACATTTAAAAGATTATTAATTTTCTTTATGATTACTGAATATAATTCAAAACATATTTGTTCTAAAATTATATATATATATATATATATATATATATATATATATATATATATATATATATATATATATATATATATGTATGTGTGTGTGTGTGTGTGTGTGTGTGTGTGTGTGTGTGTGTGTGTGTGTGTGTGTGTGTGTGTGTGTGTGTGTGTGTGTGTGTGAATATGTGTGCCCGTGTATGTGTAATCTTGCATATAAAACTTTGTACCTAAGCTGAATGATCAATGGACTTTGTCTCTTCCCTTCTTTAGTATCTTAAACCTTCTATAAACCCTGATATTTTCTTTTTCTTGGTCTATCTTTGCATCCGCCTTACACACGCAAAAAAAGGCTTCCTTTCACATCTTCCCCTTTAAGAAAATAGATGAGCATTCCAAGCATCACAATCTGCCTTCCAACGCCCACACGCCCGCACGCCCACACCCATCCCCCTTTCCACCATCTCGGGCCTCCGACCTCCCCCCAACCCTCTCCACTCCCCACCCTCTCTCCTTCTACATTTTACGCCCTTGTTGACTCCCCCTCCCTCACTCTCTGTCCTTACCCCCTCCCCCTTCCTCAACAATATCCCTACCCTTCATTTTGAACCCCCCCCTTCCCCACTCCTCCCCAAACCCCCATATTCTACTCTACCCCTATCTTCACTTCCCTATATCCTCTCCCCTCTCCCCTCCCTCCCCTCCCCTCCCCAACCTTTCACCCGACAAGCTATTTCCTAAATTTCCTTCTTTTTACACCCCCTCCCCCCTCTCCGTCTGTCCCATCATGCCCCTCATATTCCATCCTGACCCCCCCCCCCCCCCTTTCCACTTCTCCTCCACCTTCGCTCTTCCCCCTTTCTCCTTCCACTCAACCCTCCTCCCCCTCCCCTACCCTTCAAACTATCTCCGTAAATAGTATATTCTTTTTTATCAAACTATCTCCGTATATAGTATATATACATATATATTTTTTTTCTTTTTTCTATCAAACTATCTATGTATATAGTATATCCTTTTTCATCAAACTATCTCCGTATATAATATATTCCTTTTTCCATCAAACTATCTTCGTATATAGTATATCCTTTTTTATCAAACAATCTCCGTATATGATATATTCCTTTTTTCCACCAAACTATCTCCATATATAGTATAACCATTTCTTCACCCCAGTCTATCCTCACCTTCGACCATAAGGAAAAAGCCATGCGGATTTTTGCGCAGGATCTGTATGGCTTTGACGGTCATCTCCACCAGGGAAGGATCACCTGTCGGTCCCTTGTTTCTGTCCACCTCGAAGTCCAAATGGGAATACCCGAAGATTCCTGGAGGCGAAGAAGGAGGTCTGTATCACCATGGGCACAGATTTAGCTGAGTGGATAGATGTGGATGGACATGCGCACTAAAGCAGATGCGGAAATG
>NC_091569.1:33212954-33220454 GCF_042767895.1 Penaeus vannamei | reverse complement strand
ACAAATCTAATCTAAATTCGCGATAAAACCCGATTATCTAACTATCATTTCACATAGCCACCCCCTGCCCCCTTCCTCCCACCCCCTCCTCCCTCCCCCCCTTGACCCCCATCGGCGCTATCAACGACCCTCTGTCACTGCCACTCGTCAAGCGTCTGAAGCCTCATGACAACCCAAAGGCGACTGAAATGACATCCCTCATCTCACATAGGAGAAGCTGAGTTATTGGTCTTCGATTGGAAAGGGATTTTTGTTCTTTCACGCATTTCTTTGTCGGTGAAAGGATTGATATCTGAATGAACAAATGTGCAAGGAAATAGAGAGATAGATAAATGGATTGACGAATTAATGCATAAACTAAAAATCATCGGATTTGGGTGTTGTTGTTTTTTTCTTTTTCTTCCTTTTTTTATATTACTGGAGCGTTTTCTATCCCATATATGGTACTTATAGATGTACACACTGATTTATCTATCAATTCAATACTCTGGTTTATCTATCCAGTGTGTCCTTTTGAAGAATATGTATGTCTCTAACTCACTTTAGATTTAAAACTTGAAATAGTTTGATATAGTTCTATTTGTTTATGTTTTCATTATTGTAAAATCTAGTCCCATAGTGTTCTACCTGTACTTTAATTGAAAATTTTTCTTTTGTTGAATAATATGATCATCCCCAATTATTCATCCATTCACTTTACTCTTGGGTTTAAACATATTAATTCCTTTATTCCAACTTGGTACAAAGCACACGTGTTGGTTTATTCCGGCGACTAATATCCTGGTACATTCCGCCGACTAATATCCTGGTACATAATTTTTTTTTCTTCTTCTTTTTTTCTAATCTGTGTGGTCCGCCATTAACATTAAGTCCCAATAAAAAGGCAATCTCCATCCTCTCCAAAGCCACGAGGATTTGCCTTGCAATTCCTGGTCGTTGCAATGGCCGCGGTGTTGGAGACGAAATTATGATTGGCTGGGACTTAACTATGGGAGTTTCCCGGATGTAGGAGTGTGACGTCATCATAGGCTGACGTCACGAGCCGGTAGCGTTGATTGCAATAAAAAATGAGAAATTCCTTTGGTCAGCGTGTTTGTTTTATTCATGTATCGATTTGAAGAAGAAACATACGAAATTATTTTCCCTTAACTTATGTCATTATCCGTTTTTACCTCCAAGCTTTTCAATTTGTAACATCTATCTTTCATTTTCAATACGGAGACTTGAGTCTTGTCATCAGTCTTCCACAGACTCCCTAACCGTCTTTTTTTTTTTTTTTTTTTTTTTTTTTTTTTAGTTAACCCTCCCTCTCTTCCTCTTTTCTTCCGTTTCCTTACTTCCCCCATTCTTGGTCTAAGACATCTCCTTGTCTGCATTCTTTCTTCCCTCGTTTGTCCATTCTTATTGTTTTCAAGCGTGTCGTGCGGGTTGTGGAACGAATGATTGGAAAGAGGAAAGAGGGAATAAAAGTGGGGAGGGCGTGAGGGAGAAGGAGGGAGGTGGTGAACGGATGAGGGAGGTGAAATGGAGGGAAAGGAGGGAGAAAGAGAGGGAAAGAGCGAGAAAGAAGATCAGGAAAGAAGGTAAAGGGTGATTGGAAAGGAGGAGAGGCAAGGGAAAGAGAAGGAGAAAAGAAAATAAGTGGAAAGAAGGGGAGAAAGAGTTAATGGAAGGAATCGAAGGAGGGACTGAAGACGGAAAGGAAGGTGGAGGAAGAAGAAAGTAGTGAGAATTAAGGAAGTAAGGAAGGAAGAGATGGAGAGAAGAAAGGGGGAAACGGTGCAAACCGGAAGGAGGAAGAGGAGAGAACAAGATGAGGTTGGCAAAGAAGCCTGATGATTTCACCGCTGAAAAATGGAAGTGATAAACTTTTTGTTATGGTCCCCCCTCGCCCACGATGCATCACTATCAACAGAAAACGAGATGCCAAGGAGGACTATTTGACTAAATCTCTTCACTGACAAAAGGCAATCGGACCCGAAATTGCAGTTGCATCTATTGTTAGGTTTGTCCGATTGCTGACAGATCTATTTGCAACCCAGGCTGCGGCCATTTCTAGGTCTCGTCTAATTAAGGCTGGGATCATGTTTCTACCTGTCTCTCAGTCTGTACAATATATACAAGATGTACAAACACACACGCGTGTATGTTCATGTACGAATGTATAATATAGACGTACATACAAATACACACACGCATACACACATACATACACACAAACACCCACCCACACACAAACACACACATATACATACATACATATATATATATATATATATATATATATATATATATATATATATATATATATATATATATATATATATATATATATAAACATATGTATATACATACATATATATATATATATATATATATATATATGTATATATATATATATATATACATATATATATATATATATATATATATATATATATATATATATATATATATATATATATATATATATAAACATATGTATACACACACACACACACACACACACACACACACACACACACACACACACACACACACACACACACACACACACACACACACACATATATATATATATATATATATATATATATATATATATATATATATATATACATATATATATATATATATATATGTATTTATGTATGTATCTATGTATGTATGCACACACAAACACACACACACACACACACACACACACACACACACACACACACACACACACACACACACACACACACACACACACACACATATATATATATATATATATATATATATATATATATATATATATATATAAATGTGTGAATTCATATATATACATATATATATATACCTATACAAATACATATACATACACATATACATATATATATATACATATATATATACATATAAATGTGTGTGTGTATATATATATATATATATATATATATATATATATATATATATATATATATATATATATACATTTTATATATATACATATATATTGTATATATATACATATATATATATTTATATATATATATATACATTGTATATATATACATATATAAACATATTACATACATATATACATATACATATATACAAATACACATATTATTGTTTGTGTGTGCGTATATGTATGCGTGTATATGTGTGTGTGTGTATGTATGTGCGTGTGCGTAAGCGAGGCCAAAATCGTGTATCCCGGATGTCGTCTTGCGGTCAAAATGCCCAGAGGAGATCACTGCCAAAGGAATATCATTTTTTTTCTTGCGTAACTCATCATACTTTTTTCACGAGCGGGAAAGAAAATGTCAACAAATAAGTTACACGAGTGTGTGTACAATAAGCCACAAGGTTCAGGACTTTGTGTCAGGTTTAGACGTAAACTTTGCTTGAAAAACATCACGATAGTTTTTTTTTTTTTTCTCTCTCTCTTGAACTAGGCTCTCCATGCTTTATAAAAAAAAATGCTTACACGCTAAAGTATGTTGTTTGAACAGGTTGTCGACTGATTAATCGTGCGCAAAAGTTCACATGGATTTATATACATACGAACGCACGCATGCATGCACGCATACACGTACGCACAGATTCACCAGCACAGACATGCATGTACGCATACCTAAAAACTGAAGAAGGAAAGGGAAAGGGAATGTGGTGAGGAAGGAGGAGAGAAGTGAAGGAAAGAGAGAGAGGAAGGGCGGAAGGATGGAGGGAGGACGAAGGAGGGAGGAGAGAGAGAGAGAGAGAGAGAGAGAGAGAGAGAGAGAGAGAGAGAGAGAGAGAGAGAGAGAGAGAGAGAGAGAGAGAGAGAGAGAGAGAGAGAGAGAGAGAAAGAGAGACAGAGAGAGACAGAGAGAGAGAGAGTGAGATAGAGAGAGAGAGAGAGAGAGAGAGAGAGAGAGAAAGAGAGAGAAAAAGAAAGAGAGAAAGAGAGAAGAGAGATAAAGAAAGAGAGAAGGAAAATGAAAGTCAATGACTGAAAAGTAAGGAAGAGGAATCTTGACAGCCAATCCTATTATTGGATTTTCAAAAATTATATTAGTCATTGAATTAATTTTCAATGCTACATCGTGAACTAAATCACGTGATATAAAAGACATCAGAAAGTAAGACATGCTTATTACCTTCATATAAAGACATGCAAAAGACATTCCTTTACTTTTAACGAAGTATCTTGCATTTAATTACTGAAACATCGAACATTAAAAATGCCATAAAATGCAATACTACCTTATAAAAAGACAATTTGGAAAAAATGGCTTACAAATAATTTTCTGAAGGGAATAGCATTAATGATGTTTATTATTATTTTCATTGTTATTATCATGATGAAAGTAATGATAATGATGAAAACAATGTTGATAGTAATAATAATGATAATCTTGATAATGATAATAATGATAGTAATAATAAGAATGATAATAATGATGATCATAATAATGTTGATAATAACAATAGTAATAATAATAATAATAATAATAATAATGATAATAATAATAATAATAATAATAATAATAATAATAATAACAATAATGATATTAATAATGATAACAATAATTATAATAATAACAGTAATGATAATGATAGCAATAACAATGATAATGTAAAATAATAGTATTGATAATAATGATAATAATAATAATAATAATAATAATAGTAATAATAATAATGATAATAATAATAATAATAATAATAATAATAATAATAATAATAATAATAATAATAATAATAATAATAATAATAATAATAATAATAATAATAACAACAACAATAATGATAATAATAATAATTTTAATAATAATAATAATAATAATAATAATGATAACAATGATAATAGTAACAATAATAATGATGATGATAATGATAATAATGATAACATTAACAATAATAATAATCATAATAATGAAAATGAAAATGGTAATAATAACAATAATAATAGTAATAATGATAATATGATAATGATAATGATAATAATAATAATAATAATAATAATAATAATAATAATAATAATAATAATAATAATAATGATAATAATAATAATAATAATAACAGCAATAATAGTAATAATAATAATAACAATAATAATAATGATAATAATAATAACAGCAATAATAGTAATAATAGTAATAATAATAATAATAATAATAATAATAATAATAATAATAATAATTAATAATAATAATGATGATAATAATAATGATAATGATAATGAAAATTATAATAATGATTTTGTGTTAACAATAATAATTATGATAATAATGATAGTGATAAGGAAAAGTAATCTCAATCATTCTGATTACAAAAAAAAACGACAATTATAATGATGATAATAATGATAATTATAATGATGATAATAATGATAGTTATACTGTTGATAATAATAACAATAATGAAAATAGTAATAGTGATAACGATGATAACAGCAATAATTATTATGATAATGATAATAATAACGATAATAACAATCATGATAATAACAGTAACAATAATAATAATGATAACAATAATAACAATACCAATGATAATGATAATCACAATGATAATAATAACAGTTACGATGATAGTGATAATGATAAAATATATTGAAAATAATAATTATGATAGTACTGATAGTGATAATAATAATTATTATTATGATAAAGATAATAACAATAACAATAAAGATAATGATAATGATAATTAAAAATAATAATGATGATGATAATGATAATGATAAAATAAAAGTAATAGTAATAACAATAACAACAATAATGATAAAAACAATAACCCCCCAAAATAGGAATAACGCCAAATAATGATAATGATGATGATAACAATAACAATAATAACAGAAATAATGTTAATAACATTAAAAACACTCGTAGTAGTAATGATGAGAATGTTAATGGCAACAGCATTGATAATAGTCATAATAATAACAATCATAACAAAAACAATAATAGTTACAGAAAAAAAAACAATAACAAATACCGCGGCAAAAATAACAAGAACAATAATAATAATGAGAAAGAGAATAAGACTAAGAATAGGATTAAGAATAGGAAAAGAAATATGAGTAGGATAAGGATAAGAGAAAATGAGAAGAAGAGACGTAATTAGAAGAATCACGATAATAAGAACAGTAATGATGATGATAGAGAAAACAAATCAAGAGCAACAACAACAACAAACATGATGTCTATAATAATAATACTGTCACTATCGCTAGCAACAACAATAACAATAATAATAACACTGATAACACCATTCTTAATGAACATGGTAATAACAACAATAACGCCAAAATAACAGTATACCAATACCGTAATATCTAAGCTAAAAGCAACCATTAAGAAGTAAATTAACGAATCTGATGCTAACACTTACTGAGCAAAATAGATAAGCCAGCCGAGGCAATAATTAATGAAGCAAATATGCCTGATACGCAATAACTAATATATTAGGTATATTCTGGCGCATGTATATTTAACCGCATTAAATAAGTGAGACTGTCCTATGAATAAATAAGACATAAATAATTCACAGACCATTATTTCTACTTATATTCAGTTTATCGTTTTATTACGTTTTGCTTGCATTTCCTTCTTTCCATTTCTTCTCTTGTTTACCTTTTCTTTACTCCTTTCGTACGGTGTTTAGGTCCTTTTCCCTATTTCTGATTTACTTTTCTTTCTCTTCATTCATTTCTTACACCTATCCACCACTTTTATCTCATTCCTTCTCTTGTGTTTCTCCCTTCTCTCTCTCTTCCTACTTTCATCTTCTTCTTTATTTCCTTCCTCTCCTCCGTTTTTTCCTCAACTCCTTCCCCATCATCTTTCCACCAACCACTTTTCTTTTTTTCCTATTTCCCCTTTCTCTTCCTTTCTCTCTCCTTCCCTATCCCTATTCCTTTTTATCCTCTCTCTCTCTGACTTTCATCCCCATTTTCCTTTTCTCTCTCTTCCGCTAACCCCTATCCTTGATTCCTCCTTCTCCCCTTCCTCTCTATCCTCGCTCTCCCCCTACTCTTCTTCTCTCTCATCTCCCTATCCCTCTTTCCTTGTCTCTTTAGAGCCTCTTCACCCTCCCTCCTTTCCCTGTTCTCCCACCCCCTCTCCCTACCTCTGTCTAATGGCTGCTCCTCCCTTCCCCACTCCCTCCTCACCCTTCAACTCCTCTCCCTTTCCATACCCCCCCCCCTCTCCCTACCCCTGTCTATTTCCTCCCCCTCCCTATTCCCTCTCTATTTTCCCTATTCCTCCCTCTCACCCTCCCCTATTTCCTCTCCCTCTCACCCCCCTCTCCCATCTTCTCTCCCTTCTCCCTATTCCTCCCTCTCCCCCTCGCCCAATCCCTCTCCCTCCTCCTCCAAGACGCTCCATGGCAGTGCTCCTTCCAGCTGCCCGGCTCGAGATCAAAGGGAGGAAGGTAGATCAACAAGGGAGATAAAGGGACGTGGGCAAAGAGGGGTCAAAGGGGAAGAAAGGGAAGCGGGTGAAAAAAACAAAACAA
>NC_091569.1:33207954-33210454 GCF_042767895.1 Penaeus vannamei | reverse complement strand
CTCCCCCCTCCCCCTTCCT
The DNA here is from genome assembly GCF_042767895.1 of Penaeus vannamei. Classification (NCBI taxonomy): domain Eukaryota; kingdom Metazoa; phylum Arthropoda; class Malacostraca; order Decapoda; family Penaeidae; genus Penaeus; species Penaeus vannamei. The sequence continues at coordinate 33,210,435 of NC_091569.1, read as the reverse complement.
TTTCCTCTGCCCTCACCCCCTACCTCCCCTCTTTTTCCCCTATCCCTCTCCTTCTTCCGTATTCCTCCCCCTACTACCCCTTTTTTTTTCTCCTCGTCCTCCTCCCCTACCTCCCCTCCTTTTCCCCTGCCCTCTCTCCCTACCCCCCCCTTCGTTCTCCCATTGGACACATGTTCCAGCGATCCGGAAGCGTCAGATCATGAGGTCCGTCCATCTACCGGGAGCTCATTCTCCTCTGTTAGGGAAGAACTCCTCCTCATTTCCCCCCCTCATCATCATTCTTCTTCTTTGTCCTCATTCTCCTCCCACTACTTCTCCGATTTTTTGGGGTGTTCTCATTTTCTTCTTTTAACCGTTACTTTCTCTCTTACCTTGCGATTACCTCTGTTTCTCTTGTTTCCCTTTTTCGTTCATTTTCTTATACCGGATTTCTATTCTCGTTCCGTTTCCTTTCTATCTTCTGTCTGTCTTTCTGTCTCACCCCTCCCCCTTTCTCTTTCCCCTCCTCTTCTCTTCTCTTCCGCCAAATTTCCTCCTTCCATTATTCTTTTACTCCTTCCACCTCTAACCTTTTTTTTCTCTCGTCTCTCCTACCTTTCTTTCATCTGCTCCTCTCACCTCCCTCCTTTTACTTCCCTCTCTCCCTCCCCATTCCTCCCTTCATCTCTTTTCCCTTTTCTCCCCCACTCTCTCCCTTCTTCCTTCCCTCCCTCTCCCCCTTCTCTATCCCTCCTTCCCTCCTTCCTTCCCTCACACCCTCCCTCCCTCCCTCCCCCTTTCCCTCCTTCCCCCCTAACCCCGCCTCCTTCCAGGAACCTCCTTCGGGGCCCCTGTAACCATATTCCGACGAAGTTTTGAGAAATACTGCCACAATCCACATTTTTCATGGACATTTTTCCCGGTGAAAATTCGTTGTTTACATTTATCGGCTGAGCAAGGCCCATGCGTTCTCCACGGAAGTTCGAGGTCTTAAAGCCGGATTATGGCCCTCTGAACTCATCATTCAGATTAGGGCCTTTGTGCGCACGATCACACGCGCTGGAGCCGGGCTGTAAAAGCACAAGGTCTGGAACAAGTTTCCGACACGATTCCCAGCGATGAGGCCCAGACGAGTGCATGCAAGCGCGGGGAAGGCGTGTGTGTGTAGCGTTTATTTCCGAGAGGCTGCAGGTGTGTTTGGATTGTTATGAACAGGTTATACTTCCACGTTCTTTGCCAAACATGAGAGTGCAATCGTCTGTATGCACAAATATTTATACGCACACTTGAGCTTATGCACATATTCATGGGCACGTGCACATACACTCAGAAACACACACGCGCACACATACACACACACAATCACACACACACACACACTAACAAACACTAACACACACACACACACAAACAAACACTAACTTACACACGCACACATAGACACACACAAACACATGTACAAAAAACACCGACACTAACACACAAAAAAACGCCAACACACATACAAAAACATACACACGCAAACACAAAATAACACAGACACTAACACACACATACAGACTCACACACTAACACGTACATTACCTCTCGCGAAGGACTAAGGACAAACAAACCGTACTTAACCGGAAATAAGTCCACGAACCTGAAAAGAGAGAAGGAAAAGTCAGTTCTTTCTGCCAGAAGTACGGTTGTGATTTTACTCTTTACACATCGTATTGCTTTGAAGTAAAAATAGCATAGATCAGAGAGATCGAGGAAGGGAGACAGGGAAAGAGAGAGAGGGGGAGGGGGGCGAAGAAAAAGAGAGAGAGAGGGGGGAGGGGGCGAAGGAAAGGAGAGAGGGAGAGGGGGAGAAGAAAGAGAGAGAGAGAAAGAGGGGGGGCGAAGAAAAAGAAAGAGAGAGAGAGGAGAGAGGGGAGCGAGAAGGGGGGAAGGAAGGAGAGAGAGAGAGAGAGAAAGAGAGAGAGAGAGAGAGAGAGAGAGAGAGAGAGAGAGAGAGAGAGAGAGAGAGAGAGAGAGAGAGAGCATGTATTTTTGCTCTGTTTATGCGAGTTCTGTTTATGTGTGTATGCGTATTAATATGCGTGTGTGTGAATCGATAAAACACGAGAGAGAAAACAAAAACAGACAAATTAGTCGACACATAATAGCCGGTTACCGTTAAATATATTTAGAAGTGACCCGTTTCTTATCATTTAATCGGCCATTATCCTTAGCTTAACATCTGTCGGTATTATATCGGATTTAAACAATAAAATCTTTCTCTTTTGTCTCTCTATTGGTATAATCTGGTAGATCTTGATTAAGAGTATCAGCTTTTATTGAGAGATCTGTGAATGGTTTTTGTATCACGTATTTTATTTCTTATCTTTGTGTATCCTTTCGTTTGATCTCTCCTCCCTCCTCTTGTATTTCTTCTCCTCTTTTTTCTTTTATTCCATTATCGATTTTCCCCTTCCCCTCTCTTCCTTTTCACTCTTCGCTGTTTATCTTTCCTCTCCA
>NC_091569.1:33192954-33200454 GCF_042767895.1 Penaeus vannamei | reverse complement strand
TCTCTCTCTCTCTCTCACTCTTTCTCACTCACTCTCTCTCTCTCTCTCACTCTCTCCCTCTCTTTCTCTCTCTCCCTTAATCCCCCCCACTTCTCTCTCTCTCTCTCCCATCCTCTCCCCTCCACCCCCCCTCCCTCTACTTTCAACATACCCCTCTCTCACCCTCTTCCATTCTCTCGCTCTTCATTATTCTTCCTCCTTGCCTATTATCTCCCCCGTGCAAACTCCTCGATCAATAATTTCTCATTTATTCCCTTTTCGCTTTCATCTCAACCGGTTTGAATTTCCGGTGTACGGCTCACCCTGTCTCCAATGCATGTAATTTCCTGAAGGTTGGAATTTGGCCTTCCTTTATTCCTGCTTTCGCGTATCCGATAGAGGTTGATTGTAATTATTGTTTTATTTTTTTCCCCTTTATTTGTTTGTTTGTTTATTTCGGTGGGGGTGTACGTGGGTGGGTGGGGGTGGGGGTGGGGGGGATCGTTTTTCTGGTTCTTATATATATATTTTTTTCATTTCTTTTTAGTTTTGTCTGTCTTTTTTCTATCTCTTTTTCCTGCTAACCTTTCACTTTTTTGTCTCTTGTTCTCTCTCCTCTATTTTTTCTCTCTCTGTCTCCTCTATTTTTTCTCTTTATTACCTCTGTTCTTCTCCGTTTTCTTTTTCTTGCTCTTCTATTCTCACTATTTTATCCCAAATGTTCTTTTCTTTTCTTATCTTTACCTTTACTTCACTTTCTCTCTCTTTTATTCTTATTCTCTTTTCCTTCCGCATTTCTTCTGCCGTAAAAGAAAAGAAGAAGAAAAAAAAAACGATTAATTCTGCAGGTGACCTTTTCTTATTAGCATTATAATTAAGTCCGAAATTCCGAAATCAAAAAGAAAACGGGTGTCTTCAGCACACTAAAAAAAAAAAAAAATCTTATTTCAAATTTTCTGCTTCTTACCACATATCCACATGATAGGGTGATAGATATATGGATAAATATATGCTCTGATAGACATACTGATTGGTAGGTTGATAAATAGATAGGCAGATAGATTGGCAAATAGATAGGCAGATTAATCAATTAACAATCAAATTCGTAAATAATTGCTTGATTTATAAAAAAAATAGATGGACATATAATTAGATAAAACAGATGTGTAGATACTTAGATAGATGATAAATAAATGAATAAACAAATAAATGAATATTACACTTTACACTTCAACACTTCTCTGAATTCTTTATCTCCTTCCTAGTTCTCTCTTTTCTTAAAGACTTCCTCCCTCCCTTTTTGCGCTATGAAAAAAATCTACATGATTTCCATCCATTTTATGAAAAGATATAAGTAAACATATTCTCATTTAGCTGAAAAAGTATTTATAAAGATAAACAAGCATGAAAAAATGGGGTGAAAATAAACATTCTCAATTTGATGGAAGAAAATTATATAAAGATTCTAAGTCTGAGGAAAAAAATAAAATTAAAGAAAAAGAAAGAAAGAAAGAATATGTATATATATTGTCATGAAAAAATAAGATGAAATTAAACATAATTTCATAAAAATGAGAATGAAAGTAAACATTCACAATTTGATAAAAATAGATAAATAAATAGATAAAAAGTACACGCACACTCAATCTGATAAAAAAAAAGATATAACTCATAATCTCACGAAAAAATAACAAGAAATATATGATGATAATGAATAATTTCTCCTTTCCACTCCCGTCTCATCACGTCTCCCCTTCTCCCTCTTTCGCCCTCTTCAGATGTCTCTCAACGATCTCATATCTCCCCCTCACACTCATATACCCTTCAATTTTTTGTTATTTTTTATTTTCTCTTCCATTCGTTTCTGTCTTCATCCACCTGTGTCCTTTCACCCTATCCTTGCTTTTCGTTTTGGCTATACTACTTTCCTCTTTCTCTTTTTTGCTGCTTGTTATTCTTCTTCTCTGTTCTTCTTCCTTTTCCTTTTTTCTCTTTCTTCTTCATCTTCTTTTTCTTTTTCTTTTCTCTTTTTATTCTTTTCTTTCATCTTTTCTTTTTCCTTCTCCTTCGTCCTTCCACCTCAGTCTCCATCTTCTCCTTCACGTTATCCTCCCCTATTTTTATCCTCCCATCTCCTTTATTCCTTATTTTCTCTTCCATTCGCTTCTGTCTTCATCCATCTGTGTCCTTTCACCCTATTCTTGCTTTTCTTTTTGGCTATACTGCTTTCCTCTTTCTCCTTTCTGCTGCTTGTTCTTCTTCTTTTCTTTCCTTCTTCCTTTTCTTTTTTCTCTTATTTTTTTCCTTTTTAAAAATGTTATTCTTCTCTTTCATCTTCTCTCTTTCCTTCTCCTTCGTCCTTCCACTTCAGCCTCCATCTTCTCCTTCACGTTATCCTCCCCTATTTTTATCCTCCCATCTCTTTTATTCCTTATTTTCTCTTCCATTCGCTTCTGTCTTCATCCACCTGTGTCCTTTCATCCTATTCTTGCTTTTCTGGCTATACTGCCTTTCTCTTTCTCTTTTTTGCTGCTTGTTATTCTTCTCTGTTCTTCTTCCTTTTGTTTTGTTTTTGCTCTCCTTCATCTTCTTTTTCTTTTTCTTTTTTTATTCTTTCTTTCATCCTCTTTTTCCATCTCCTTCGTCCTTCTACCTCAGCTTCCATCTTCTCCTTTACGCTATCATCTCCTATCTTTACTTACCCTTTCACCTCCTCTCCACCTTCACCTGTACCTAATCCTTTACCTCCACATTCACCTACATTTCTTCCTTTTCTTTCTTCTCCTCCTCTTCCTCTTCCTCTACTTCCTCCATTTCTTCTCCTTCTTCTCCTCTTCCTCCTCCTTCTTCTCCTCTGCCTCCACCTCCACCTCCTTCTCAACCATCGTCTTTCAACGCCTCCACCTCCATCGCCGTCTCAACCTCCACCTCCACCTCCACCCTCACCTCGATCTCCGCCTCCACCCCCCCCACCTCCACCTCCACCCCCAGCCCACTTCGGTCTCCGCCTCCACCCCCACCTCCACCCCCACCTCTACCTCCATCCCCACCTCCACCCCCCCTCGATCTCCACCCCCACCTCCACCTCCCCCCCTACCTTCACCTCCACCCCCACCTCACCCCTCGTTCTCACCCCCCACCCCCACATCCAACCCCACCTCCACCTCCACCCCCACCTCCACCTCCACCTCCACTTCCACCTCCACTCCCACCTCCACCCCCACCTCTACCTCCACCCCCACCTCCACCCCCACCCCCACCTCACCCCTCGTCCTTCACCGCCTCCTGTCGCAGTTGTTGTCCCAAGATGACAATGGCGTTTACTTGCGGTTCCCTCGAGCGTGCATGGTGGCAGGGGCGTGACAGGGGCGAAGAGGGTTGGCAGGGTAGAACAATAAGTCAGCCGGTGGAAAAACAACAAAGGGGCTACCCTCCCCCCCCTCCCCTTCCCTTCCCCTCCTTTTTTTTCCCTTCTTCTCCTCTCATCCCTATTCCACTATTATATGCCTCTTCTTCTATCCTTTCATCCATTCCTTACTTCGGATCTTTCTCCTCCACCCATTCTCTTACCTTTTCTCCTCCCCTTTCCCTTTTCCCCACTTTCTCTCCTCCCCTCCTCCCTCTGCTCCCCATCCACCCTCTTCCTGCCTTTTTCTCCTCCTCCTCCTCCTCTCCCTACCTCCATTCCTTCCCCTCCCCCTCTCCTCCCCATCCCCCTCTCTTTACCTCCTCTCCTCCCCCTCCCCCCCTCACCTCCCCCTCTCCCCTCTCCCTCCCTCCCCTCTCCCTCCCTCCTCTCCTCCCCCTCCCCCCTATCCCTACCTCCTCCCTTCCCCCAACACCCCACCTTCCCTATTCTTCCTCCCCTTCTCGAGAAGGTAAAGAAAACATCAGCAAATATCTTAAACCTTTGTCGTCTCCCCCCCCCCCACCCCGTTCATTGCCAGAGGTCGCCAGGCAGGGTCTGTCGCGACGACACGCAGGGGGCATCAAGGTGGTAAGGGTGGGGCGGGGGTGGGGGGGGGGACAGGGTGCGATGTCTCGGCTGGGATTCCGGGCTGTGGTTAGCGGGGGTGAGAGGGTGGGGGGGGGAGGGGTGATTTCTGTCCTTAGTAACATAAAAAATATCTATTCATTTATTTATTCATTCATTCATTTATTTATTTATTCATCTGTAAGGGAAAATTGCAACTGAGCAAGATCAGGAGAAAATCGAATACATACATATGTATATATATATATATATATATATATATATATATATATATATATATATATATATATATATATATATATATATATATATATATATATATTTATATATATATATAAGCGATAAGAAAGATAAGCATAGAGGAAGTAAGTTAGACATATAGATAGATAGATAGAGAGAAAGAGAGAAAGAAAACGAAAGAAAGAAAGAGAATGAGAGAGAAAGAAAGAGCGAGAGAGAGAAACAAAATCATCAAGCATTCACCCAAAATTATTCCTATCGATAGCGTAAAACCTCATCCATGAAATACTAAAAAAAAAAAAAAAAAAAAAAAAAAAAAAAAAAAAAATCATCACCACCACAATTTCCAATCCAGAAAATGCATTATTCCACTTTTCCCCTCAAACATCTTGCATCAAAACTGGAAGGCAAAACTCCACATGAGAGCGCTGTGTCAGATTCAAAGAAATTTCAGTCGCAGGAATACCAATAATTGGTCCACTCGCTTTTCATTTTCACTTCTGTATATTTATGGAAGGATATGAGGCGGGGTGATGTGTGAGAAAGGCAGACGATATTCCTTTTATTGCTCAGCGTTCTTTTCCTTTTTGTCTTTCTCCTTTTTTCTTGTTTTTTCTTCGCTAAATTGTAATTTCCTTTCTCGCTTTCAACAACTAACCATGAAGGTCAAAAGGTGTACATGTTTTTATTTCTTCTTTCAAAGTCTTATTGCTACTTCTATTCATATTCCTTTTCTTTGAAATACAGACAAAAACGAATTTCGTGTTGTACCCTAAAGCTGGAAATATTTTTGTCTTATATATCAACAAATATTTAATCATAATCCAATATGACATTAGTCATTCTTTTGGCCAATTTTTTTTTGTGATCCCTTTTGAAATTAGAATAATTAATGTTTTGCCGCCTTTGTGCTTCGTATAATTAAACTATTTTTAACAAATTCATGTAAACTGATACTTGGATGGCAACTTAAATATAATAAACACTAAAATCTATTCATTCGATCAGTATACCACAAGCCAGGTTATTCGACCATGCGAAGACGAACAAGAGAAAGACAGATGACGATAAATAATAGAAATAAAGAAGAAGATAAAGACAAACAAGACCCATATGTCACTTACAAGAGACAATACATAGCACCCTCTTTTCACTTCTATAAACTATAAACCCAAACAAGGGTGACTTATTAGCTCCAGTGCGTGTACAATCCCGTCTCTCACTTCTGTTGACACACACACGCCCTCCAGTCAGTTCTCACTCACGGTAAATTAGATCCGAAAGCACGAACAATCATAACAATCAGATGTGAGTGCTTGCATGAGTACTCTTCTTGCAAGCACCCCTGGCTTAGGGGACTAACTCGCTGACACTCGGAACTCCTGACATGCTGTTTTCTCCCCTCGCTTATTAGCTCCGTTCTTTCTTTCTCTCTTCGTCCCCTTCCCTACTCCTGATATTCCTCTCCTACCCTACGATTCTCTTCCCCTCTCATCCTCTCCCTTCCCCTCCCTCCCCTCATCTCCATTCCTACCCCAGTATCCTGCCTCTCGCTCCTCCCTAAAAAAAAAAAAGAATAAGTATATAAAAAAATAAAATAAATCTTTCGCTTCTCTCTTCTCCCTTTCCCTCTGTCCCCCGCTTTTCTCCTCCCCCCTCCCCTTCCCCCCTTTCTCCCTCCCTTGCAGTAATCTAACAAGTCAAACTCACCTCACCCCGTCCCCTACCCTAACCCTCCGATCCCCCCCCCACCTTCCTCAAAATCACGCGCTTTCTCTCCTCCTTACCCCCACCCCCATCCCCTTACCTCCCCTTATCTCCCCCTTACACTCATCCAACCCTCTAAACGGACCCCAACCCCCCTCACCTACCCCACCCCCCTCCACCCCCTCACTTTGTCCCCTTTCCCTCCTACCACTCACGACCCTAACAATACGCACTTCACTCACTAGTTTCACACATGCCACTCGTCCCTTGCACTCACACAAATTAGCCCTGTCTGCCTCGCCGCGACGACCCTGTCCGGCGGTGCCCCTCTAACCCCTGCCCGCTGGCCTCCCGTGCGGCAGTCTAGTGCATGACAGCTGTTTTCTTGGTGTGCTATGGGTAGCTGGAGGGGGGGGGGGGGAGGGTGTTTGTTTTTTTGTTGGTTGTTTAGTCATCTATCTATCTTTTTATTTTTTGTTTATTTATCTTTTTTCCTGTTTTGAAGGGGGGGGGGGGCTTTGATTTTATTTATGTTTCGTCTTTCTTTAATTCCCTCGTCGTATTTTTTTTCTTTCTTTCATTTTCTTTTCTTTTTTCCCCTCCACAATTACTTTCACTTTCAACATTCATCTTTTTTTTCTTTGTCCCTTCTTCTTCTTCCTACATCTACCTCTACCTCCATCACCACCACTGAATCCCCTTCCATATCCCAGATTTCTTCCTCTTTCTCCACCTCCACCAACACCACCACCCTCACTTCATCACCACCACCACCTCGTTTCCTCCTTCTCCTCCTCTTTGTCCTCCTTCTCCTCTTTGTTCTCTCTATCCTCCTCCTCCACTTCGATATGATTGTGAAGTTATGGCGAATCACTTCAGCTCACAATGTGTAGGAGATTGAATGAATTTAGTCAGTCCTTCTAGCCAATATAGAAAGTTTCGAAATGTCTTTTTATCCACTTATAAGTAAATACATAAGCCAAATTATAGATCTCTACATGGAGTATATACAGTACCCTTTATACAGCTTCCCAGCCTCCGTTCTCCAACTAAATCTGGTTTGTTATATATAACACTTTTTACCTCCCGACATTTCCATTTTCTTTTCTTATATAATGTTATCGGATAAAACCTTGACGAAGGTAATAAAATTCTCGCATTGTAAATTGGATATTGGTTTTGAGAAAGAAAATGGACAAATGACCAATAAAATATATATTCTACCTATTAACATCCTTTCGGAAACCTATACAGGTTCTAGTATTTATCCTGAATGGTTGTGTGTACGTGTGTGCGTGTGTGTGTGTGTGTGTGTGTGTATGTGTGTGTGTGTGTGTGTGTGTGTGTGTGTGTGTGTGTGTGTGTGTGTGTGTGTGTGTGTGTGTGTGTGTGTGTGTGTGTGTGTGTGTGTGTGTGTGTGGAGAGAGAGAGAGAGAGAGAGAGAGAGAGAGAGAGAGAGAGAGAGAGAGAGAGAGAGAGAGAGAGAGAGAGAGAGAGAGAGAGAGAGAGAGAGAGAGAGAGAGAGAGACAGACAGAGACAGAGACAGAGACAGAAACAGAGACAGAGACAGAGACAGAGA
>NC_091569.1:33185454-33187954 GCF_042767895.1 Penaeus vannamei | reverse complement strand
AGAGAAAAGAAAAGAATTGAAATCTATTTTGGAACACTTTCAACCTTCACTTGGAACAAACTGACCACAATGGGGATTTCGGGAATGCCGGGTAATAAAAACTATATCGTTTTTAGTAATAAATGATTCGACGAAAGTTAGAGAAAAGAAAAGGGTATTTTTTTTTTCGTCACTTGGTATCTATTACGATGGAAAGAGCTGCATATTCGAAGGAATTCTAAGACTCTTGAAGCTTGTATGGTTTTGGATCTTATTGTGAACTGGAGGAAATTTTGGATGGAGGGATCTGTTTGTCTGTCACTCTGTATCTTTTTCTCTCTCTTTCATCATCTTAATAATCTTCATCATCTCCATCATCATCATAATCTCCATCATCATCATCTTCATCATCATCACCACCTTCATCTTTGTAATCATCATTACCATCATCATCATCGTCATATTTATCATCATCATCATCATCATCATCATCATCATCATCATCATCACCATCATCATCTTCCTCTTTATCTTTATCATCATCATCATCTTCACCATCATCATCGTCATCTTTATCATCATCATCATCTTCATCATCATCTTCATCACCATCATCATCTTCATCTTTATATCTATCACCATCATCATCATAAAATCCTTTCCATTCCATCATCACAGCATTCAATCATCGCATTCGCTCCTGTTCATGCTGTCTACTGATCCACATGTGCACCTAATATTCCCTTCACAGATTTCTCTTCATCCTGCACTTATATCCCTGTACTGATAATCCCAATTAGTTCCCAAATACCTGTTGAGTCCTCAGAGTATTGGTGCGCGCCAGGCAGTCCATTATTTACGTGGTATTAAGATGGACAAATTTATGAAAAGCATAAATGGAGTAGAAGGTGCTATTCAGAACCACGAATCTATTCTTAATGGCCCTTTTATCTATATATCTTTGAGTGATTTACTTTTGGCAACTTTCTTCATCTTTGTCTCCAGTTCAGATTTACTTTCATTATCACTACTTTTCATGTGTCTGACATTCTTATACTACTTTATACGCGTTTATTTTAGTTATATACAATATTGTGGAATTTCTTTATTCTGTTCCTCCTCCACTTCATTTTCTTTCTCTTCCCTTTCACCTTTCTACTTCTCTCTCTCTCTCTCTCTCCCTATCCCTATCTTTATAATCATCAGTATTCCTCTTCAACTCTCTTTCTTCCTCTCCCCTTCTTAATCCTTCTCTCCCTCCTCCTTAATCCCGCCCGCTCCTTCTCCCTTCTTCCCTACCACTCCTCCTCACTCTCTCCCTCTCCCTTCCTCTCTACCACTCCCCCTCACTGTCTCCCTCTCCCTTCCTCTCTACCACTCCCCCTCACTCTCTCCCTCTCCCTTCCTTCTTCCCTACCGTTCCCTCTCCTCTTCCCATGTTATCAGAATACGATCTGAAACGCTGAATAATTAACCCTTTGCACTGCCGCCACATAGACCAGATCAATATAACGTCCAGATTACAGCCTTTGTCTCTAAGATCTTATCGGAGGAATATCTTCGTTGAAGAATACAGCGAGCTTTCGCAATACTCCCGTGTAATAGCACTGTTCGCTCTTCTAAAACGGGTTGTTGATGTTTTGCTTTTATTTGATAATTCGTAGATTTTCAAAGAGATAACAGAGATAATTTGTCGGTCGTAGATTTTCAGAGATAACTTCAATTTGTCGGTCGGGGATGGGATGGGTTCGCTGTGCAGTCTACTTCAGGGCTGTTTGACCGTTCCCTCTCAATTATTTTCGCCTTCTTCGGAAATCCAAAAGCCAATTCTCGATCCTCTCCCTGCCTTACCAACCTCGGATTTCATGATAACAGGACGATGACACGGCCGCAGTGAACGCTCCAGCACTCTATCAAAACCTGCCAGCACGACGCAACACCGATTTATGATTAAAAAAAAAAAGAGAATGGAAATGCTAACACCGTCTTACCTCACGCTACTACCTCCTCTTTATCTCGTAGTCCCTTCATTCTCGCCCCGACATAACCGACCCCGAAGCCCTACACAAACCTCTTTGCTCCCGTCCTTTCATAATCATTACATCGCGGTAGTTACGACCTCGTAATCGTGATGAAGAAGACGATAATGGTCGCAGAGAGACTAATTGCCCAAAAGAGTCGTGCCTCTCCCGTTCGGCCGCGCGGAGGGGGCGGAGTCAACGTTCTGATTGGCTGTTTGCGGGGAGAGTCATTATCATTGGGTGGTTATGGGCTCGCAGACGACCCTCGGCGACTGCTGAGTGTGATTACCCGTCCGCGTGTCTGCTCGCTCGCGGGTTTGATCAAAAGCACGACTCGCTTGCGGTGACAACAGGGCGTGAGTGGTCGTTACAGGAATACGTGAACCGGGGAGTTGGCTCGGTAATTAATTGGTTGTAATCCCTAGTATTATGCGACGTCGCGGGGGATTAATGAAATGGGGCTATACTGGGTATGGCTAAATGCAGCGTGCGGCCGCTAG
>NC_091569.1:33130454-33137954 GCF_042767895.1 Penaeus vannamei | reverse complement strand
CTCCTCTTTTCATTTCCTCCCCCTCCTCCTCCTCCTGCTTCTCCTCCTGCTGCTGCTTCTCTGCCCAGCCTGCCCTCTTCTTCTCTCTCCTCCTCCATCTCCGTCTCGATCTCCCCACCCCACCCCCACCCCCACCCTGCCTTCTCCCTCTCCTTGTGTGTGTCTAAATTTCATGTTAATCTTTCCGAACATTTCCGTGTAAATCATGTATGACTGGAGAGCGAGGTAGAAGAATAGATTTGGCTTCTATCATCTCCTCAGTTGACAGAATTTTTTTTTTTGAAACGTTTATAAGATTAGAAAAGGTGCGGCGCTTATAAAATTGCGAAAGATGATCATCATAAGATTTAAATACAAAATGTGATGCTTGAAAGATTCCAAACAGTGTGATGCATGCAAGATACCGAAAAGAGTGATGCTTGCAAGATTCCAAACAATGTGATACATGCAAGATTTCAAAAAGAGTAAAGATTGCAAGATTTCAAAATGTCTGTAAGCATTCTTTCACATTTCGTTGCTATACGTTTACTCCCACCTGTTCGTTGCAAAATCTGCTATTGTTCTTTTCAACTTACACTGGTAGACCGCACTGATTCTGATTTTACCTTACACACACATAAACACACACACACACACACACACACACACACACACACACACACACACACACACACACACACACACACACACACACACATATATATATATATATATATATATATATATATATATATATATATATATATATATATATATATATATATATACATATATATATAGACACACACACACACACATATATACATATATGAATATATATATGCATAAATTTATATATATGTTTTTCCTTTTTATTTACCTATTTTTTGTCTACCTCTACATGTATGTATGTATATAACTGTATCTTTGTGAGTGTGGGTGTGTGGGGCTAGATGTCCCCTTGGAACAGCCCACTTCCCTCAGACAAGAACCTCCACGGATATTCGCCGGAAGTTAGAACTGCTACAGTACCCACGTCTTCCCCAACACACTCCGGAATAGTCGCTTCTGCCCATGTCAGGTGCAGCGACCTGGCTCCTGGATTCAGCGCCGTAACCTAATTTCACCTGCTCACTGTACTGGAGTCAATAAAGAAGATATTACATTGGGGTTTCTATGGAAAGCTCAATTAATACAATGCAGGCAAGGAGAGAGGTAGAGATCACGCACACGTATATATGTGTGTAATTGATACGTGTGGGGGGTGGTGGGGTGGAGGGATGGGGGTGTATTAATTTCACTTGAAGGTTCCCATTCACGTGAAGTCTAGTTCATACATTCGAAAAATAATTCACGAGAAACTTAGGCGAGAATATCGGACATAAATAGGCTTTTTCGCTTAAATAGATTTCAAGGTAAATGGACAAAAAATATGAATAAGCAACAATTATTCATAAATTGTGATATAGAACAGCTAATATCTTGCGTTGTTGAAATATTCCTTATTCATAACATTTTTACATCAATTTCACTAAGATTGATACTGTGATTCACTCGAAAATTAATTAATCTTTGAAGCTTATTGTTGATATATAAGATAATGAAGAAGCCAAGTTTTTTTTTTCAAACCTCAATGCAGGGCCATGACTCACGGAAAATATTCATATTGAGAGTTTAATGAAAAAGAGCAGCGTTTCCCTGCCTTAAAGTTGAAAGGTTGGATCTTCACCCCCAATCTGTCTCTCTCGATGTCTCAATCACTCACTCTCTCTCTCTCTCTTTCTCTATCTATCTATCTCTATCTCCCTCCCGCTCTCTCTCTCTCTCTCTCTCTCTCTCTCTCTCTATCTATCTATCTATCTCCCTCCCGCTCTCTCTCTCTCTCTCTCTCTCTCTCTCTCTCTCTCTCTCTCTCTCTCTCTCTCTCTCTCCCTCTCTTTCTCTCTCTCTCTCTCTCTCTCTCTCTCTCTCTCTCTCTCTCTCTCTCTCTCTCTCTCTCTCTCTCTCTCTCTCTCTCTCTCTCTCTCTCTCTCTCTCTCTCTCTCTCTCTCTCTCTCTCTCTCTCTCTCTCTCTCTCTCTCTCTCTCTCTCTCTCTCTCTCTCATTCTTTGTTCATTAGTTTTTGAATTATCCTGTTAACCATCCTGAATCCTGATCATGATTCGAATTACCTCCAAAATTTATTGGCATCTAAGTTGAGCTAAGACACACCTCTGACAAAAAATTGATAAAAATCTGTTCATAACTTTTTGAGTTACCCTGCTAACCAACGGACAAACAAGCTACCCAACGCTACCAAAAACGCAACCTTTTTAGCGGAAGTAAAAATATGATGCGCGGTGTAAAGGCATCAATCTCTTTACTAAAAGTGTTTTTTAATTTTACTCCACACTTTATCTAATGACGTGAGTAGCTGAGAGAGATAATGAAGATTTTACGCTACTGCTGACATTTTTTAGGGGGGGGGGATAAATCAGGATATAACTTTTTTTTCTCCTTTACCACCTCTGTTTTTATTCTTGTCTGTTTGATCCTTTTTTCTATTACTCCTCCCTTAAATTTTATCCTTCTCCCCCCATTTGTATGGATACATACGTTTCGAAATTTGAATTAGTAAATAAGTGAATATATATATATAAATAAATAAATAAATATATACATATATATATATATATATATATATATATATATATATATATATATATATATATATATATATATATATATATATACATACATAGAGAGAGAGAGAGAGAGAAAGAGAGAGAGAGAGAGAGAGAGAGAAAGAGAGACGAGTATATGTGTATGTGTGTTTTTATTACTTTATTTGTCTATCTATCTATATCTACACCTATATATATGTATGTATGCATATATGTATATAGATAGATAGCTAGATAGATCCTGTACAGCTCTGTATTCATGGCGTTTCTCTTTCTTACCTTCAGATGTATATCAATACAGAGATAGATAGATAGATAGAGAGAGAGGAGGGGTAGAAAGAGAGAGAGAGAGAGAGAGAGAGAGAGAGAGAGAGAGAGAGAGACAGAGACAGACAGACAGAGACAGACAGATACAGACAGACAGACAGACAAAGAGACAGACAAATAGAGCGGCAGATAGAAAAAAAAAAATGCCGAAATGGAGCAGAACGACAGCCCGAGAGAGAGGAACCGACAGCCTCTCCCAGTGTCATGATACATACCGAGAGCTGTCAGTTTCAGGCCCGTAATCTCGTCTCGCGGAGGAAGCATCTTACAGCTGCGTGATCCTGAGCATTCCTTTTCCCTCTCATAAACGTTCGGTCTCGGGAAGAAACGTTTCAAGTTTGCTACAACTACTGCGCTTCGGAGATAAGATGTGGTGCTGGTCTGGATGCGTTTGTTATCAACTTATATCATTTCCTTGCTTTTTTGGGGTGTGTGTTTCGTTTTGTTTTGCTTTTGTCTATTTTCCTTCTATGCCCTTTATTCTTTATACTCTCACACTGATAAACATTCACCCCCTTTTCTTTACATATCAGTCGACATTTTATTTATTCATATATATTTTTTTTCATCAGGATATCCACCAATATGAAAAAAGATTGCTACAGCTTATCCATTTTACATGATTTCCCTTCCCTTTTCCGCTTCCTTTCATTCACCATTTCCTATCCATTGCAATTTTTCCCTCTTCCTCTTCATTTAACATCGATTGCTTCACATCCCCGTTCGCTTCCATTCCCCCGTCTCCCCTGCTATTATAATCAAGCAATTTTAAGTGCAACGGCGGCGCAAGAATTTTGATATTATTCACACAAAATTGACAAAAAAATTATCATTCTTCCGCGTATTTCTTTGTTGGAATTCGAAATGGTGCGAGGTAGCCTTAAATAAATATATATACTTATATAATTTATCGGCCGGTTTGTTAGAATTGTGCGGTGCCGACCCAGAGAATATTATTTATGGAGACGTGCATATACACAGGGAATAAATGCATACCTATCAGTCTAGTCTTATATCTACCGTATAGATAGACAGATAGATGTATTTCTCTCAGACAGATATGCATTTATGTCTTTATATGCGCATTCACAGAATTAAATGCATATCTATCAGTCTAGCCATGTATATCTACGAGATAGACAGATAGATAAATATACATCTATCAGACAAAAAGACAGATATCAGAGAAAAAGACAGATATCAGACAAAAAGACAGATATCAGAGAAAAAGACAGATATCAGAGAAAAAGACAGATATCAGACAAACAGACAGATATAAGATAGACAGACAGATATGCCTTTATTTCTGTATATATGCATGAATATTCCCTGGGTCGTGCCGCGCCCAATGCTAACAAACGGACCATATATAACAGGAGTTTCCAACGTGTTTCAAACATGATCCTGGAACAAATGCCATCCTTTGTTTATGACAGCATGACGTGATGATTCGTGCCTATAACCTTAGTCTTTTAAATGAATGACAATATAATTTGCGCTTGTCATAAATCTCGCAGCTTGGCTAGAACCGTCAAATAAAAGCTTTATAAGTAAATAAATAAATACATAAATTAATTCATAAAAAATGTAATTAAATACATAAATAGCTAAACAGAAATAATACACAAATAGATATTTAAGTATATGAAGAAACAAACAAACACTAGACAGTAAATAAATAGATATATGAATAAATAGATAAACCAATAAATAATTGA
Organism: Penaeus vannamei; assembly: GCF_042767895.1. Taxonomy (NCBI): domain Eukaryota; kingdom Metazoa; phylum Arthropoda; class Malacostraca; order Decapoda; family Penaeidae; genus Penaeus; species Penaeus vannamei. The sequence continues at coordinate 33,133,267 of NC_091569.1, read as the reverse complement.
TATAATTAATACGTAAATGCACCAATAAATAATGAAACAAGTAAATAAATAAATTGATAATTAGAAAGATAAACAAATACACTTCTAGATCTTCATTTGAAACGAATATCTAGTAAATGATAATAATAGAAGTAAATAATAATAATAAAATAAGCAAATGAATAACAATATTTGTAAATGAACAGACAAATAAAAAAAAAAAAAAAACTCGTGAGTATTCGGTGCGTGAAATAAGAGAAAATCACAGATAAAAAAAAAAAAAAAAAAAAAAAAAAATCGACATGCTCGAAAATTGACCACGAAATCAGTGAAGTGAATCCTGACTTCATCTTGTTTCTTTCTTTCATTTTTTTTTCTCCCTTCAAATTCCTCATTTTCTCCCCTTGCCTCTTTCTGCCTCATTTTGCTTTTCCTCGGCGAACATTTCTTGCTTTTTCTGCTTCTCCCTTCCTTTGCTATGTTTGTTTTCGCTCTCTCTCTCTCCTCTCTCTCTCTCTCTCTCTCTCTCTCTCTCTCTCTCTCTCTCTCTCTCTCTCTCTCTCTCTCTTCTCTCTCTTTTTCTCTCTTTTCTTTCCCTTTTCTCCTCTTTCTCCGTTCCTCTGTCATGTTTTTTTTTTCTTTTTCTTCTTTCATATTTTCTCCTCTTTCTCTATTCCTCTGTTATAATTTTTTCTTTCTTTTCCTTTTCTTTTTTTTCCTCCTTTACCCTTCTTCTGTTATGTTTTTTCGTTTTCTTTATCCTTCTTTATTTTTTCCTCCATCCTTCCTCTGTTATGTAAGTTTATTTTTCTTGTCTTTTCCTTTTCTATATTCTCCTTCTCCTTCCTTTGCTATGTTTTTTCTTTCCTTCTTTTTCTCCTTTCCTTTTTTTCTCCTCTTTCTCCCATCCTCTGTTTTATCTTCCGGTTTATTTTTCTCTCGTCGTTATTTCCACTCCCTTTTATCCTCCACTTTTATCCCCTTTTTACTGCTTTCCCCTTATTCCTTTTCCCTCCCTTTCTCTTCCTTTCTCTGACGTCAAATATTTTTTCCTTCTCCCCCCTTTGCCTTATCCCCCTTTTTATCAACACCTTCTCCTCTCCTCTATCCGCTTGATTCCCCGTGTTTCATCTCTCTTCTCAGTGTCCCTTTCCCTATCCTTTATTCTCTTTGAACCTGTTCTCTGTCTGTCTGCCTGCCTGTGTGTGTGTCTGTCTCTTTCTCTTTCTTTTTCTCTCTCTTTCTCTCTCTCTCTCTCTCTCTCTCTCTCTCTCTCTCTCTCTCTCTCTCTCTCTCTCTCTCTCTCTCTCTCTCTCTCTCTCTCTCTCTCTCTCTTTCTTTCTTATGTCATATTATCTCACCTATCACTCTCCCTCGTTTCCCCTCCTTACCTGTTCTTCTTCTTCTCTTCCTTCTTCTTTCTTCTGCTCTCCTCCCTCTCCTCGATTTTCCTTCACTTCTTCCCTCTTCTCATTCTCTCTTCTTCTTTCTTCTTCCCATCCTTCCATCCCTACATACTTCTTCCCTCTCTCCCTTTTCTTCTCATCCTTCATCCTTTCTCCTTCTTTCTTCTCTCCCTCCCTTCCCACTCCTCTTTCTTCCTTCTCCATTTACCTCTCTCTTCCTTCCCACTCCCCCGTTCCCTCTTCTCCTTTCCATTCCTTCTCTCTCCTTCTTTCTCCTCTCTTCTTCTCTCTTCCTCCCCTTCTTTCCCAACACCCTACTCTCCCGTCTCCCCTCTCCCCTAATTACCCTCCCTTCCCTTCTTTTCCTCCTTTCTCCCTATCTCTTCCCTCCCGTCTCCCCCTCCCCCCACAATACCTACCTTTTCCCCTTCTTTTCCTCCCTTTCTCTTCCCTATCTCTTCCCCTTTTCCTCCCTTTCCCTTCTTTTCCTCCTTTCTCCCCATCTCTTCCACTTCTTTCCTCCTTTCTCCCTATCTCTTCCACTACCCTCCCGCCTCCCCCTCCCCCCCAATTTACCTTCCTTTCCCCCTTCTTTTTCTCCTTTCTCCCTTTCTCTTCCCCTTCCCTCCCCCCCCATTACCTCCCTTTCCCCCCTTCTTTTCCTCCTTTCTCCCTATCTCTTCCACTTCTTTTCCTCCTTTCTCCCTATCTCTTCCCCTACCCTCCCGCCTCCCTCTCCCCCCAATTACCTCCCTTTCCCCTTCCTTTTCCTCCTTTCTCCTTTCTCTTCCCTTCCTCCCGTCTCCCTCCACTTTTACCTCCTTTCTCCCCATCTCTTCCACTTCTTTCCTCCTTTCTCCCTATCTCTTCCCTTCCCTCCCGTCTCCCCCTCCTCCCCTAATTACGTCCCTATTCCCTTCTTTTCCTCCTTTCTCCCTATCTCTTCCCCTACCCTCCCGCCTCCCCCTCCCCCAATTACTTTCCCTTTCCCCCTTCTTTTCCTCCTTTCTCCCTATCTCTTCCACTTCTTTTCCTCCTTTCTCCCTATCTCTTCCCCTACCCTCCCGCCTCCCTCTCCCCCCCAATTACCTCCCTTTCCCCCTTCTTTTCCCCCTTTCTCCCTATCTCTTCCCCTTCTCTCCCGTCTCCCCCCCCCCCCAATTACCTCCCTTTCCCCCCTGGCCTCAAACCCACTCGCAAAGTCAATAGCCTTTCCTGCCTTATTATTAGTTACAGCCGGAAAACGGACTTTGACTGCGAACCATTTCCGAGGGGAAAAAAGGGAAAGAGGGGAAATGGGAAGGGGGGAAAGAGAAAGAAGGAAAAGGGAAATGGAAAGGGGAAAAGGAGAAAAGGGGAAAAGAGGGAAAACGGAAAGGGGAAAGGGGGAAATGGGAAAGGGAGAAAAGGGAAAGGAGGGAACGGAAA
>NC_091569.1:33112954-33115454 GCF_042767895.1 Penaeus vannamei | reverse complement strand
GGTGTCATATGGTTCTAAGACTAATTAAAGACTACTTGGGTTTCTGTGTTGTAAAAATGCGATTCATATACAGCCTCCACAGCGAAGTTTAAAAAGGGAGTGTCAAAAAAAAAAAAATCAAAAAGTTCCTATGCCATAAAAAAGTTAATAATCCGACATATTCTGGCACACTCTAACATTTTTTTGCTACGCTCTTCTCCCCCCCCCCCTCTCACCACCCCCATCCCACCCCACCCTCCACGCCATGACTTCTCCCTCACCTGCCATTCCCACCTCAACTTCTTTCCTCCTCTCCTCACCACCTCCTCTGTTCTCTCCCCTTTACGCACTCCTCCTCTTCTCAAGCGCCTTCTCTGCCCCCTCCCGCCCACTCCACCAATCAGTGCTTAGTGTAACTAGCTCTCCCCTGACTTCGGTGATGGAGCCCGTGCTTTTTGCCGCCGCGTCGTGTGTGCTGGCATGGGCGGGCACACGCACAAGGTCGAGCGGTGTCTGTCCGTGATTTATATGATAATGAGGCCGCGTCCTTACTCCGGGTTATGAGTTAGCGAGTAACTTGACACTGCTCAATGAAGAACTGCCGAGATTGAAAAACGACGAGGAGGGAGAAGGGCAGAGGGTAGTTTCAAAGAAGAAAGTGGGGGGATGAAAGAGAATTGAAGATAAAAGGGTGGGAGAGAGAGAGAGAGAGGGAGAGAACTTGAGGGAAGAGAAAAGAGATAAGGCTTATCTTGTAAGATTAGGTGGTAAGAGCAAGACGATAGCTCTCCGGGATGAAAGAGACGAAGGACATAAAAGACTGACGTTAAGAGAGTGAGGGAGAAGAGACGTGCATGAAATTAAGTGGAGTTGTGAGGATGTCTATTGATCAGCTGCATGAACACGCGCAAAGCATGCACTCCGGCGTAAGCATTCTCTTGCCAGATGGCGAAGAAACGAAAAAAAATAGCACGTAGATTACACGACTCAATAGATAAGGAGTTAGAAATACAGACGCTAAGAGAACGGCTCTCAAACATAACAGATAAGAACGCTTATACGTCCTAGTGCGCAACAGCTCCATAAGGACGGCATAACAAGTGCCAACCTGGTGAGCATTAAGCATATGCCAAGTACAAACAAGTCTTCTATCTACACTACTGGTCAAGCGCCAAGCGAGTACAAATCCTTCAAAAATCATTGACACGGTGCCATGCAAACAGGTGCCAAGTTAACGACTCCAGCATCATACAGCGATGAGTAAGTGCCAAGCAAGATCATGCAGACCCAGTGAGACGCCACTATACATGTGCAGATAGTTTTACTCTGTAAGGACAATGGGCGAGACATACGTGTGTTTAAATGAGGCTTACATTGCACCTTGTTGGTATGTAGGATCGAAAGTGAGAGAGAGAGAGAGAGAGAGAGAGCAAGAGAGAGAAAGAGAAATAAGAGAGAGGGGCGGGGGGAAAGGGTGAGAAGAGAAGGTTTACCTCACCTCCTTCGCCACCCTCTACCCCCCCCCCTCCCACCCCCACCCATGACCTTGGCTAGAACTTCAGAACTTCAACATCAATCAAAGGCTGTTGCCCTTAGTTTTTGCCCTTTCTCTCTCTTCCCGTTTTTATTCCTTTTTTTTCTTATCTTTTTTTCCTTCTGTATCTAGTGCCAAGACTCTCTTCTTGAGGACACTTTGAAGGTCGTTTTGTCTGAAAGCTAAGAGTAAATTGAGTATAAGTATGCGTGTGTAATGGCGCCATATTGGAAAAAATAGAGGTGTCAAAATCTGTGTGTGTGTGTGTGTGTGTGTGTGTGTGTAAATGTGAGTATGAATTTTAGTGAATGTTTATGGTGAATGAGTGTATATTTGTATGTCATGTCACTGGAGTGTTACTAAACGGCAGATAAGACATTCTGATTTAGACCAGTGGCAAAACCAAGCATTCTATCAAAAATAAAAGAACAAAAAAAATGAAATCTGACCTAATTTACTTTTATATGAAAATCAGCTTTCGTTTACCTATTTATCAAAAATAAAATGAGAATACTACTTGCAAAACCCTATGATTGTTAGGAAAAACAATTTCTTTGCAATATTCAAAGAAAGAAAGGAATCAAAACAACAAAGATAATCCTTGGAATCATAACTAACATAACTAATCATCATGAAAGACCAAACAAGCTATTACAATCTCAACAAACAAAGAAAACGACAAACCCATCAAATGCACAAACACAAACAAGCAAAAACCCCACAAATGCATAAAGGAAGTCAGCTGCAAGCTCTCTGTCTCGAGCCTCTGACCCGTCCTTTCCCTTCCAGCCTTAAGTTGAAGCATATTTCCTCTCCGCTGTGGACTAAAGGAACTCATATGTCCGCTTCATCCCCAACCCAGGATGAAAGACTGTTTTAACATTTCAATTTCAGGGAATCACTGTGAGTTGCTGGCAGACAGGAGGCGGTCGGGAGGGGGTGAAGGGGTAGGGGAAGGGGGAGGGGGCGAAGGGGGAGTGGAAGGGG
>NC_091569.1:33047954-33050454 GCF_042767895.1 Penaeus vannamei | reverse complement strand
ACCTCTTCCTTCCCCCCATCACCCCCGTCCCTCCCCCTTCCCCTCTTCCTTCCCCCCCCATCATCCCCGTCCCTCCCCCTTCCCCTCGACCTCTGAGAAAAGAGCTGGTGTAATCTCCACCGATAGGATGATCGCCCATTATGTGAAATGTTCCGACAGGGACAACGGTGCGCGAAAATAGAGAAAGTGACAGAGAGAGAGAGAGAGAGAGAGAGAGAATGGAAGTGAGAGAGAGAGAACGAATGGGTGCGAGAGAGAGAGAGAGAGAGACAGATAGAAGGAATGGAAGTGAGAGAGAGAGAGGAAAAAAGAGAGAGCGAGAGAGAGAGAGAGAGGATGGAAGTGAGAGAGAGAGAACGAATGGATGCGAGAGAGAGAGAGAGACAGATAGAACGAATGGAAGTGAGAGAGAGAGGAAAAAAGAGAGCGAGGGAGAGAGAGAGAGTGAAAGAAAGAGAAAGGTAAATAAAGCGAGACTGTACAAATATGAGAGCGAATGCAAGTTGATGCTTGTAGGACGGTGCGCGAGAGTAGAGAAAGTGAGAGAGAGAGAGAATGGAAGTGAGTGAGAAACAGGGAGAGAGAGAGAGAGTGTGTGGAAGTGAAAGAGAGAGAAAGGCAAATAAAGCGAAAAAGAGAGAGAGAGAGAGGCAAATAAAGCGAAACAGAGAGAGAGAGAGAATGGAAGTGAAAGAGAGAGAAAGGTAAATAAAGCGAAACTGAGATAGAGAGAGAGAGAGAGAGAGTGGAAGGGAAAGAGAGAGAGAGAATGGAAGTGAGAAAGAAAGAAGATAAATATAGCTAAATCATACAAATACGAGAGAGAATGCAAGTTGGTGCTTGGAGAGCGAAAAAAGAGAGAGAGAGAAAGAAAGTGTTAGAGAAACAGAAAGACAAACAAACAGACAGAGACAGAGAGAGAGAGAGAGAGAAAAGAGAGAAGAGAGGCAAAGGTAAATAATGCGAGCCCGTACAGACGTAAGAGCGAGTGCATGTTGGTGCTTGGGGGACGAAGCTACTGAGATAGAGGGGGAGAGGGTACAGGGAGGTAAGGGGGGGGAAGGGTTGAGATCCATCTATTCTTACCTCCCCCTTCCCCTTCTTGAGGACAAACCCTCCACTTGTTTCCTCGCCAGACTACATAATTCAGCAATTTGCGAGCCCTTGCGCACATACATCCTCGCGAGACCGGGTGGCGCCATAAATCCACATAAAATGCTGCATCTCAAATGGGTTCAATTTGCCTCACAAACACCGGGAATACCGTTCATTAAGGCTCCAATCTTCACAATCACACCTGGCACGAGAGAGAGAGAGAGGTGAGCGCAGTACCTAATCCTTGTTGGTGTGGCACTCGCACCTGCCCGCGCGTATGCTCGCTCACGCACGCACGCACTCCGCTTGCACTCGAGGGGTGTAATTGGACAAGGACGAGAGGGCGGCGGCAGGGATGTCTTGTTGCTACGGATGGATGGGTGGATGGATAGATGGATGGGTGGGTGGGTGGGTGGGCGGATAGATGGATGGGTGGATGGGTGGATGGATGGGTGGGTGGATGGATGGGTGGGTGGGTGGATGGGTGGATAGATGGGTAGATGGGTGACTGGGTGGATGGATGGATGGGCGGATGGATGGATGGGTGGATGGGTGGGTGGGTGGGTGGATGGGTGGGTGAGTGGAGAGATGGATGGTTGGATGGACGGGTGGGTGGGTGGAAGGATGGATGGATGGGTAGATAGATGAAGGAGTGGGTGGGTTGGTGGGTTAAAGGATGGATGGGTGGGTGAATGGATGGATGGATGAGTGGGTAGATAGATGGATGAGTGGGTGGGTAGATAGATAGATGCATGGGTGGGTTGGTGGATGGGTGGGTGGGTGGATGGATGAATGTGCGTGTGTGTGCGCGAGTGTATTTGTGTGCGTATGTGCGAATGACGCACAGGCTTCTGTATTGACAAGCTAAAATAATCTTCAGCTTTTGATCAACACAAAATCGTTTCCAACATTTGTCAAACGCATTCAGAAATAAGAGCAAATCCGACAATATTTATCACTCTTAGCAAGCGAGTTCGTGATTAAGCAACGTCAGTATATCGCATTTCCAATTAAAGTCTAAAAAAAAGAAAAAAAAAAGAAAAAAAAAATACGTTTGTTTGACGCATGGCTCAATCGCCGTTCCACGAGCTTATGTTCATTCTATAATTAGAGTAGATTTTCCCGTTTTCTTTCCCTCGTCCCGTTTTTTGTGGCGACGGAATAGTGAGGAGAATGAAAATGGTGATGATGATGATGGTGAAGGTGAGGAGAATGAAAATGGTGATGATGATGATGGTGAAGGGGAGGAGAATGGAAATGGTGATGATGATGATGGTGAAGGTGAGGAGAATGGAAATTGTGATGTTGATACAGAAGTGAGGAGAATGAAAATGTGATGATGATGATGCTGAAGATGAGAATGGAAATGGTGATGATGATGCTGAAGGTGAGGAGAATGATAATG
>NC_091569.1:33037954-33040454 GCF_042767895.1 Penaeus vannamei | reverse complement strand
CCGCCACCATCCTCACAACCACCATCCTCACCACCACTCTCACCACCATCCTCATCACCATCACCACCCCACCACCATCACCACCTCCACCATCACCACCATCATCCTCACCACCATCACCACCACCATCACCACCATCCTCACCACCATCACCACCACCACCACCATCACCACCACCACCATCACCACCATCATCCTCACCACCATCACCACCACCATCACCACCATCACCACCACCATCACCACCACCACCATCCTCACCACCACCATCACCACCACCATCCTCCTCACCACCAGGCAAGAAACGAAAAACGAAATAAAGAATCCAAACACGAACCTAAACTCACAGCATGTAATAAGCATAAGCACACACACAGGTTGGATTTCCTAAGTGCTGAATACACAGCATCTTGCCAGAGAGCAGTAATATGCTGACAGGAGTGAATAATGCAGGTAAATACAGTGTTTGCAGCGAACAAATTAAATAGACGAGAGAGAGCGAGAGGTAGGAGTTGCTCTTAGCCTCCAAGATTCGATGTTCAAGACGCGGATGCTGGCCGGGTATGCTGTCTCGGAGGCAGGCGTGTCTTGGTTTTGTTCGGTGTGATGCATGGGAGTTGCGGAGGGCAGGGGTGGGGGAGTGTGGGGGGAGGGGGGGATGGAGGGAGTGTGGAGGGGTAGTTGCGAGAGGGGCGGGGGGAGGGGGGTATGGAGGGAGTGTGGAGGGGGAGGGCGGGAGGGAAGGGGGGGGGGATGGAGGTAGGGGGAATGGGAGGGAGTGTGGGGGGAGTTGCAGGAGGGGCGTGGGGGTGTTGGGGGATATGGAGGTGTGTGTGGGGGGTAGGGGGGGGACGGAAGGGGGTGTTGGGGGATATGGAGGGTGTGGTGGGGGGAGGGGCGGTAGGGAAGGGGGTGTTGGGTGGATATGGAGGGGGTGTGGGGGGAGGCCGGGAGGGAAGGGGGGAGAGGGGATATGGAAGAGGAGTGTGGGGGGGGAGCCTGGGAGGGAAGTGGGGGAGGGGATAGGGGAGGGAAAGGGTGTTGGGGATAGGGAGATAGTGGGTCGATGGGCCGGGTGAAAGGGAGGGAGTGGGGGTTTAGGAGGAAGTTGGAGGGGGCGGGGACAGTGGAAGAGGGAAGGAGAAGAGAGGGGAGGGGAGGGGAGTGTTGTGGGATGGTGAAGGATGGGAGAGGGGGAGGAGGGATGAGAAGAGATGGGTAGGCACTCTGGAGAAGGAACAGAAAGGGGGGGAGGGAAGGGTAGGAGAGGGGAGGGAGGTGGTCCATAAATAGGGCAGGGGGGAGGCGTGGGATGGCCAGGGAGGGTAGGGGAGGAAGATAAAGAGATGTGGGGGTGAAGAGGGGGAGTAGGGGATGAGAAAAGAGAGAGGGGAGAGGTGATGATACACGCGTGGGACCTCTTCGAACACAAATGAGTGGGGGGAGCTAATGGGGGGTTAATGAGGGGGGGGAGGGGGCAGAATTAGGCGTTCGGGTACAGGAAGCCCGTGGGAAAGTGAACAAATAAAGGAAAAAAAGAGAGAGAATAGATTGTTATATGAAAACAGAGAAACAAAATGTTGGCTAAGCGGATGGTACGAAGAGTTTTAAACACGAGTATCATTGCACATATTCACCAATACCCCCCCCTCCCCCACCCCCTCCTCTTACACGCACAATCATCCCCCCTCTACCCCCCCTCCCCCTCCTCCTCTCGCGCACACACCCACCTTCGGCGCACGCGTTCACCCACCAACCCACGCACACAGAAACGCAGCCAAACGTCACAAAACAGGCACAAACATTTAAGCTTATATAGACACACGTGGCAAATATATTATGACCATCCGACAAAAGATGATAAATTGAAAGTGAATATAAACAGGAATCTCATTATACACATCAGCAATTCGTGTAATGTGAAAATACCACATGTGACGGGGCTGCATTGTCTCTTCCGTTATCTGCATGGAAACCAACATGGCCATGAGGCGCGCATGTGCCTTTGCAATTTACAAAAACATTATAAAAACAATAAAATTCTAATCGCTCTAATCGTTCCATTGAACTAATATCTAATGAGAGATTTATTAGAGCAGAAATGCCAGGCTGTGCTTCCCCTTGCGCTTGCTGTTTAGATACGTCGGTGGTATTCTTTCTCTCATTTTCTCTCTCTCTTTTTCTCTTTTCTTCTCATCCTCTTTTTCTCTTCCTCTAATTCTTTCTCTCTCTCTCTCTCTCTCTCTCTCTCTCTCTCTCTCTCTCTCTCTCTCTCTCTCTCTCTCTCTCTCTCTCTTTCTCTCTCTCTCTCTCTCTCTCTCTCTCTCTCTCTCTCTCTCTCTCTCTCTCTCTCTCTCTCTCTCTCTCTCTCTCTCTCTCTCTCTCTTTCTCTTTTTCCTCTCATTCTCTTTCTCTTCCACTCATATTCTCTCTCTATCTACCTATTCTTTCTCTTTTACTCTCATTCTCTTTCTCTCTTCCTCCAATTCTCTCTCTCTCT
>NC_091569.1:33030454-33032954 GCF_042767895.1 Penaeus vannamei | reverse complement strand
TTCTGATTAGATATTTTATTTTTAATCAGATATGCACTAATAATGCCGTGATTCAACAAAATTAAAACGAAAAGAAAAGATTTTTTTTCGCTCTTTCTTTCTTATTTCTTTTTTTCTATCATCTTGTTTGTTCTTTCCTTCTTCTTTTTCTTTTTTTTCTCCTCCTCTTCCTCCTCCTCTTAACCTTCTTCTTCCTTTTCCTCCTCTCCCTTCTCCGTCTCCTCCTCCTCCTTATTTTCATTCCTCTTCTTTTTTTATTTTTCCCCTTCTTCTCTGTTCGACTTTGCTTTGCTTTTCTCCTCTCTCCCTTATTCTCTTCTCGGTTCTCTCCCTTACTTTACCTTCCTCTCTCAACTGAACACCATAATATGTAACCTTTGTGAAACTGAATTCTCTTGTAAGCGGCTCCAAGTGGAACCTGCCCCGTTGTCTATACAGTGCTCTCAAATTATATATATATATATATATATATATATATATATATATATATATATATATATATATATATATATATATATATACATATATATATATATATATATATATATATATATATATATATATATATATATATATATGTATGTATATAAATATATATATATGTATATATACATGTATGTATATGTATATATATGGACTAAAACATATAACGTTGTGACTTAGCAGTGAAAGCACACGATAAGGCACGGACAGAGAATGCTTTAGAAGAATGGAGGGAGAATAGAGCTCAAGAAACAAACAAAAAAAAAAGATTACATGCATAGCCACACTGCTTTGTGCCCTTTAAATCAAACAAGACAAAAGTGGTCATTATGCAACACGCCAAGTTCAAACCCTTTCCTTGTTAACACAACCGCAATATGGAAATGTGAAATCCTATTACACAGAATGTGAAACCTTATTCATGGTAGCATTTCGCATTCCAACAATCATACGACACGTAAATAACTGAATTTATAGCAGCTTTTGATTATACATATATTAGCAGACACACGAACACAGAGGCAGCTATATCTATATGTCTGTCTGATTAAATCCCTGTCTTTCTGTTTATCTTTTTATCTTTCTGTCTGTCTGTCTGTCTGTCTGTCTCTCTCTCTCTCTCTCTCTCTCTCTCTCTCTCTCTCTCTCTCTCTCTCTCTCTCTCTCTCTCTCTCTCTCTCTCTCTCTCTCTCTCTCTCTCTCTCTTTCTATCTGTCTATCTATCTATCTCACTCACTCTTCCTCTCTTTCTCTCTCTCTATCTATCTATCTATGTGTGTGTGTCTGTGTGTGTGCTTGTGTGTGTGTGTGTGTGTGTGTGTATGTGCGTGTGTGCTTGTGTGTGTGTGTGTGTGTGTGTGTGTGTGTGTGTGTGTGTGTGTGTGTGTGTGTGTGTGTGTGTGTGTGTGTGTGTGTGTGTGTGTGCGCGCGCGTGTGTATGTGTGTGTGTGTCTATGTGTGAGTGTGTGTGTGTGTCTGTGTGTGTCTATGTGTGTGTGTGTATGTATGTGTGTGTGTGTGTGTATGCAGGCGCGCATATATACAGATATATATATATAGATAGAGAAAGAGAATAGATAGAATAGAGAGAAAGAGAGAAAGGAACACACAAATATTTTATCTTTCCTGACCGAACGCAGAAAGTTATGCAGCCTGCTTTATGGAAATTTCATCGACACGTCCTTGAAAGAGGTCATTTATATGCAAATAAGTATGCCAGAAAACCTTCTCAGTGTGACTTGTTTATCTATAAAGTGATGGAATAGATCATCTTCATAAAATTTGTCATTAATCAGACAAGGAGATATTAAGTTATCTGAAATGTCAAACCAATCTTCCATGGTGAAAACACACGCACATACGTATATATATATATATATATATATATATATATATATATATATATATATATATATATATATATATATATATGTATATATATGTGTGTGTGTGTGTGTGTGTGTGTGTGTGTGTGTGTGTGTGTGTGTGTGTGTGTGTGTGTGTGTGTGTGTGTGTGTGTGTGTGTGTGTGTGTATGTGTGTGTGTGTGTGTGTGTGTGTGTGTGTGTGTGTGTGTGTGTGTGTGTGTGTGTGTATGTGTGTGTGTGTGTGTGTGTGTGTGTGTGTGTTAAATGTGTGTATGTATGTATATGTGGGAGAGGGCCGCGGCGCAGGCAGGGAGGAGTATATATATATATATATATATATATATATATATATATATATGTATATATATATATATATATATATAGTGGGGATAGTGAGAGAGAGAGAGAGAGAGAGAGAGAGAGAGAGAGAGAGAGAGGAGAGAGAGAGAGAGAGAGAGAGAGAGAGAGAGAGAGAGAGAGAGAGAGAGAGAGAGAGGGAGGGAGGGAGGGAGGGAGAGAGAGAGAGAGAGAGAGAGAGAGAGAGAGAGAGAGAGAGAGAGAGAGAGAGAGAGAGAAACATCACAAACGAAACTTAAAATCATAATTAGAAACTCCAAATGAAGATTTTAATATTTCTTTGGGCAAACACTC
>NC_091569.1:33010454-33017954 GCF_042767895.1 Penaeus vannamei | reverse complement strand
AGAGAGAGAGAGAGAGAGAGAGAGAGAGAGAAAGAGAGAGAGAGAGAGAGAGAGAGAGAGAGAGAAAGAGAGAGAGAGAGAGAGAGACAGACAGACAGACAGACAGACAGACAGACAGAACGTACACACAGAAAAAGAGGATGAGAGAGAGAGAGAGAGAGAGAGAGAGAGAGAGAGAGAGAGAGAGAGAGAGAGAGAGAGAGAGAGAGAGAGAGAGAGAGAGAGAGAGAGAGAGAAAGAAAGAGAGAGAGAGAGAGAATGAGAGAGATAGAGGTTGAGAAAGAGAGAGAGAAAGAGAGGGAGGGAGGGAGAGGGGGGGAGAAAAGAAAAAAGTAAAAAACGCCTGATCTCGCCTTTTTTCCAAAGAGATTCTAAAATTATTATCTTTTATTCGCAAGTGATCATCTTCAAAAGAAATCGTTTTTTTTTTTTTTTTTTTTTTCAAACGTAACCCTTATTTTTTAAGATACTTTTGCTTTGTTCACATTCATCCGTTAATTACAATCACCACAGTTCATTTTAAAAGATTCATTTTTTATGATTTTTTGTTGGGGTTTCCCGTTTCTCAAAAAGAAAAAAAAAGTTAAATGTATCAATTATTATTATTACCTTCAGTACATACTTTATATACCATACCAATTTCCCTCTGTAATCCTTCTACCTTTGCTGAGAGGAAGAGAGAGAATTGGATAATAAGAAAGAATGAAAATAATAAAAACGATAGAGCTAAAAGGATATAAAACGAACGAAAGAAAAAGACAGCGACAGAGACAGGGACAGAGAGAGAGAGAGACAGGGACAGGGACAGAGATAGAGAGAGACAGAGACAGACAGACAGACAGACAGACAGACAGACAGACAGACAGACAGACAGACAGAGAAACAAAGAGAAACCAAGAAACATAGACACACCAGAAAGAGCAAGAGAGAGAAGGAGCATACCCAGAGACCAAGAAGCAACCGAGCGAACAAAAGTGAAAACCCAAACAGCTGTTTTCCATAATATTCCAGTTACGGTTACTGTTATGAGCGAAAAATACAGTCGCGTTTATGTTATTGTTCGTGTTTAAAAGACTCCCGCCTGCCTCCTCGATAGCCTTATAGCCTGCATGATTCAAGAATTTTCGAGTTGGCTAAAGAGCCGTATAGAGAGAGAGAGAAGGAGAGAGCGAGAGTCTAATTGGCGATTAGGGATTGGAGATAGGCGATGATTAGCACTGTAATGCCGATAGGAAGGGGGAGAGGAAGTTAAGAAAAATACAAGGGAAAAGATTGGAATTGGCGACGGGAGAGGTAGTCATAAGGAAAGTGTGAAAAGTAGCGAGGAGGCGAGAGATACTGAGGGAGTGTGTGAGATAAGGTGCTAGAGTGAAAGAGAGTGAGTGAGTGAGAGTGAATGAGTGAAAGAGAGAGAGAGAGAGAGAGAGAGAGAGAGAGAGAGAGAGAGAGAGAGAGAGAGAGAGAGAGAGAGAGAGAGAGAGAGAGAGAGAGAGAGAAAGACAGATAGACAGGCAGACAGACAGAGACAGAGAAACAGACAGAAAGACAAAAAAAACATAAAAACAAGGGAGGACACCACCGCGATTAATGCCAATGATATCAGAAAATCAAAAATTTTGCCTCATAGCAACATAGTTCACATAGTTTAATTTCACTCTTGGAAAAGGCTGGACAGTGAGCGCATGGAAGCGATAATTTTAGGAAGTATTTGAATTCGTTATAATTAGTGACTACATAGACGGCAAATATAGTGAGAACCAATGCTGCAATTTCCTTTGTTTATTTGTGTGTTTGTGTGCTCGTATGTGTGTGTGTGTGTGTGTGTGTGTGTGTGTGTGTGTGTGTGTGTGTGTGTCTGTGTGTGTGTGTGTGTGTGTGTGTGTGTGTGTGTGTGTGTGTGTGTGTGTGTGTGTGTGTGTGTGTGTGTGTGTGTGTGTGTGTGTGTGTGTGTGTGTGTGTGTGTGTGTGTGTGTGCGTGTTCCAATGCTTGCACATACACGTATACAAATACAGGATAGACCAATAGACAGAATCGAAAAAAAAAAATCCAGATCAAGACCAGAGAGAGACAGAAAAAGAAAAAGAAAAATGAGGAAATGCAAAATTTGCGATGAGGAGAAGGAGGAAGAAGGAAAAGAAGGTTGATGAGATGAAGGACAAGAAGGAAAAAAAAAGAAAATCTGAGAAAAACTAGCGACCGAAAGAGGATCAGCAAACGTACGAAAGAAAACGAAAAGAAAGATAAAGAAAAACAAAGAAAAAAAAAAGAAAAATACCCCCAGATGTTTACAAAAGCAAGCAAATGAAAAAAGAAGGAAGAAAACATATCAGAAATAGAATATAAGGCCAAGAAGGACCTCCACTTCTTAGGGATACAGCTCAGAAGCAGAGGCGAGAGCAATGAAATGAGGAGGCAAGATCCATAGAGTTTTTTTCCCTTTTCTCCCGCCGTTCAATCTGCCTCTTCTCATTCTGGCTCTCATTCTTGGAAGGTTTCTCTCCCGCCCTTACTCTCTTTCGTGGAGTGATTTAGCTCTTTTCATTCCTTTTTTTCTTTCTTTCATAGATTGCATTAGTTTTATTGTTTGTTTCTTTTCATTCTTTTTTCCTAAAGTGTTTTATTTATATATTTGTTTTTCATTTCTTCTTTCTTTTCTTCCTTATTTTCTTTCGGAGTGTGTTTTTGTTTTTGCTTTTTTTTAGTTTTCTTGTTGTTTTCTCCCTTCTTTTCTTCCATCCTTCCTTTCCTTTCTTCTCACTTTCTTTCGCAGAGTGCTTTCGTTTCCTTTTTTTTTTCTTTTTCTTCTTCTCCTTGAGTGGGGGGTAAGGATTTCCTTTTACGATTCCTTATCCAATTATCTCGTTTCTATTTCACTTTCCTACAAAGAGGAAAGAAGAAAGGAGGAAGAGTGGAGCAGAGGGTGAGGAAACGATGCAAAGAATGAGAGAGAGAGAGAGAGAGATAGAGACAGAGAGAGAGAGAGAGAGAAAGAAAGAGAGAGAGAGAGAGAGAAAGAAAGAGAGAGAGAGAGAGAGAGAAGGAGAAAGAGAGAGAGAGAGAGAGAGAGAGAGAGAGAGAGAGAGAGAGAGAGAGGGAAAGGGAGGGAGAGAGAGGAGAGAGAGGGAAAGGTAGAGAGGAGAGAGAGAGGGAAAAAGAGAATGAGAGAGAGAGAGAGAGAGAGAGAGAGAGAGAGAGAGAGAGAGAGAGAGAGAGAGAGAGAGAGAGAGAGAGAGAGAGAGAGAGAGAGAGAGAGAGAGAGAGAGAGAGAGAGAGAGGCTAACAGAAAAACAAAAGATAGACAGACACAGAAAGAGGCAGAAAGAGACAGAGAGAGAGACAGAAAAAGAGAAAGAAAGAAACATAGACAAAGACAGAAAGAGAGAGAGAGAGAGAGAGAGACAGAGGGGGGGAGAGAGAGAGAGAGAGAGAGAGAGAGAGAGAGAGAGAGACAGACAGACAGACAGACAGACAGACAGACAGACAGACAGACAGACAGAGAAACGGAGCCAGAGACAGAATCTTGATACTCATTCGGCCCTGAAAGTGCATGCGCAACAAAAGCCGATTTGCATTTAATCCCTCGCAAATGACCGGACTTCCCATGCACAAATCCCCGCAGATGACCGACTTCCCGTATACTGCAAGCGAGCTAAAAGCACCTTATGGATTATGACGAGCCATGCAATAATGGAAAAGGGAAAAAGAAAGAAACGAGAAAGGCGAACGGGAGACAAAAGGAGAGAGAGAGAGAGAGAGAGAGAGAGAGAGAGAGAGAGAGAGAGGGGGAGAGAGAGAGAGAGAGAGAGAGAGAGAGAGAGAGAGAGAGAGAGAGAGAGAGAGAGAGAGAGAGAGAGAGAGAGAGAAAGGGGGGGGAGACAGAGAGAGAGAGAGAATAAGACAGAGAATGAGAGAGAGAGAGAGATAAGACCGAAAGAAAGAGAGAGAGAGAGAGAGAGAGAGAGAGAGAGAGAGAGAGAGAGAGATAGAGAGAGAAAGAGAAAAAAAGAAAGAGAGAAAGAAAGAGAAAGAGGGATAGATAGAGAAATGGAGCACAGTTCTAAGACAAAAAAAAAAAAAAAACACATACCAATTACCAACTTAAGAATTCGTTTATCAAAGTGAAGACAGCGGAAGGGGCAACTAATTGAACATATTACAACGATGTGCTACGGGAAGGAAAATTATATCACAAGAAAGGCTGCCATAACAACCAAGTACTCGAGGGTAAATTGGGGACATAGAAGCTAATGTGTTGAGGCAATGGGGTGTACTTATTTCTTAGGAATACTTTGACAAAGTACTCTCGCGAAAGACGGGAATCACACGAGGTTTTCCAACACTACATGTACTACCATCTCTATTTTCATTCTAGTAAATACAGGTTCTTACACACGGAAGAGCACGTGTTCGTACTCACATGCACACAAATACAGACACACTCACACACAAAGACATTGATGAACATGTAGTGAGGTAAATATGCTGATTGTTATGATAACGATAATGGTAATTATGATAACAATAACTACATAAACGATGATGATGATGATGATGAAAAGGACAACAGTATTGATAACAATGATAATAATACATTATAGAAATGATGATAATAATAGTATTTATGATAATGATAATGATAGTAATAATAATGATAATATATAACAATGATAATAATGATAATAATAAAAATAATGGTAGTATTATTAATATCATCATCATTATAGTAATAATATATATATAATGATTAAGATGATAATCATTATTATGATCATTATTACCAACATTATTATCATAATTATAATATTGATTACTATTATCATTATTATCATTATTATCATAAAAATGATAGTGATGATAATAAAAGATAATGATAAAGAATAATATCCATAATAAAAATAAAAATAATAGTAATGATAATAACAACAATAATAATAAAAACAAAAGCAACAACAGCAATAACAGTAACGATCACATTCTCCGACAAATCAAACCAAACCATAACTTTAAAAAAAAACAAGTAAAATTAATAATAATAAAAAAAAAAAAAGTACCAACAGAAATAGTAACACGCAGACAAGGGGGATCCTAAGGGCGGGCACAAGACATATAGGGAAGGGAGATCTCGACACCACTTAGGGCGTCTCACGGGCGAGTCATAAATCTTAGATTGGCCGCTGCTCTTACCTTTTTATGAGGGCGAGGAGGTAATGGAAAGGAAAGTTGGGACGGAATAAGGGAGAGAGAGAGGGGGGGAGGAAGAGGAAGCGTGGATGGGAGAGAGAGAGAGAGGAAGAGGAAGAGTGGGAAAGAGAGGAGGGGTTGGAGGGGGTGGGAAGAAACGGGAAGAGGGGGAGAGAGGGGAAAGGGGTTGGAAGAGGAAGAGTGGGAGAGAGGGGAGGGTTGGAAGGGGTGAGAGGAAGAGGAAGAAGAGAAGAGAGAGAGAAGGAATTGGAAGGTGTGGAAGAAAGGGAAAGCGTGGAAGAGAGGGAGGGAATGGGGTTGGAAGGGGTGGAAAAAAGGGGAGGAGGGGGAGAGAGGGGAAAGGGGTTGGAGGGGGAAGAGTGGGAGAGAGGGGCGGGGTTGGAAGGGGTGGAAGGAGAGGAAGAGGGGAAGAAAGGGAGGGAAGGAGTTGGAAGGTGTGGGAGGAAGAGGAAAAGGAGAAGAGAGAAAGAAGGAATTGGATGGGGTTGGAGGAAAGGGACGACTTGTAAAGAAGGGAGAGGGGTGAGAGCAAGAAGGAGAAGAGAGAGAAAGAGAGGGGGGAAAGGGATGGGAAGGAGAAGACGAGAGGGAGGGAAGAGAAGAATGATTAGAGACGGACAGAGGTGGGAAAGACTGAAAATCAGAGAGAAGTAGAGGGAGAAGGGAATAAAGAAAGGAGAAAGGAGTGCGAAAGAGAAGACACGAAAAAAATCAATAGAGTGCGTTTATATCTGACCTAATATACACGCCATAAAACATCAGCAAAAAAGACAAACACTCGCAATGGAAGAGAAATCCGTTCAAATGGAATGTCAAAAATACATAAGTTGAACAGTCCCATAAAAATGAAACTAGCAAGAGCAAACAAAGCAATTCCAGACTTGAAAAACATCTTGCCGACTCTTAAGATGAAAGTTGCGTCAAGGCTGATAAGAAAACTTGGGGATAATGAACATAATAACGGAAGAATCAACAAGAAAAAGAGACACAGCATAGATACAATGATAATCATAGTAATGGTGATGATGATGATGATGATGATGATGATGATCATAATGATGATAATAATAAAAATAATAATTACAATAACAATGATAATAATGATAAAGATGATAATAATAACAACAATGATAATAGTAATTGTAGCAGCAATTATATCAACAACAAAAATAACAATGATAATATAACAACAATGCTACTACTGCTAATGATAAAAAAAACAGAACCAAAACAGTAATAATAACATGATAATAACCATATCAACCAAACAAAAACAATAGCAATAATAATACAAAGACCTAAAATCGGGTCATGAATACCAACAACCCGAAGAGCACCACAACACCCGGCACAAGCACAGAGAACGAACAGACCGACACCCAAATAGTTCCTCAGGAGGCGCGGAATGCAAGCAAGCAAGCAAGCAAAAAAAAAAAAAAAAGAAGCGAGAGGGGCCTTCACTCAGGCAATCAGGGAAGCATTTCGGTTGGCAAACATACAACACGCAAGCAGGCAGCAGTTAAGCGGGGTAGCAGATTCGAAGCAGGTAATCAGGCATGCAAAATGCCCTGTCAGACGAGGAAATATGCTCTGAATGCGTCAGGATTTCAATGAAGGCGGTGAGTGATGATAGCGGCGGCGGTGGTGATGAGGAGGAGAAGAGGGGGAGAAGAAGGAGAAGGAGAGGAGGAGGAGGAGGAGGAGGATAATGGGGGTGAAGGTGATAATGGTAGTGATGTTGATGATGATGGTGGTGATGATGAGGAGGAGGAGGAGAGGATGATGATGATAATGGAGGTGGTGATGATGATGATTATGATGATGATAATGATTATGATGATAATGGTGGTAATGATGATGATGATCAGGGTATGTGTGGTGTTGATAATGATGATAATAGTCTTTTGATGTTGGTGGTGGTGATGATATTGACGACGAGAGTGGAGATAGTGGTGGCAAAGAAGATGGTGGCGGTGATGATGATACTGATAGTGTTAGTGGTGATGATAAAGATGATGATAAGAAACGATAATGAGGAGGAACATATATAGAAAAAAAAATATATATATATATATATACATATATATATATATATATATATATATATATATATATATATATACATATATATATATATATATATGTATATATATATATATATATATATATATATATATATATATATATATATATATATATATATATATATATATATATATATATATATATATACATATATATATATATATATATATATATATATATATATATATATATATATGTATATATATATATAT
>NC_091569.1:33000454-33005454 GCF_042767895.1 Penaeus vannamei | reverse complement strand
CATAAGAACAGAAAAGAAAAGAAAATAAGAGTAGAGATAGAAAAATAAATAGACAGAAAATTGCGAGAAAGAAATAAAAATATATATTAGGAGAGAAAAACAACAAATAATAATAATAATATTAATGATAAAAACGGAAATAAAAATAAAAGAAGAATAAAAATCAAGCAAACAAACAAAACATATATACATAGAAACAGAGACAGAGACCTGCAAGAAAAGAAAAAAACGAAAGAACAAAATATATATATATATGAGGGGAGAAATGCACACGACAACGAAGAGAGAAATAAGTGCAAAGGGCATTGCAGGGACGCTGAGAATTTCGAAAGCAGAAACAATGACTTGCTTCGAGTTTAGCGCAAGGGGCCAAGGGGGGGGGGGGCAAGGGTGAGAGATAAAAAAAAATTGGAAGGTGGAACAAGGGATGAATAAAGGATGAGGTGAAGGAGATAGAAGGAGGGAGATGGAGAGGTAATTAGATAGATAAACTGATAGGGGAGAGAGAGAAAGAGAGAGACAGAGATAGATAGATAGACAGATAGAGAGAGAGAGAGAGAGATAGAGAGACAGACAGAGATATATAGATAGAGAGAATGAAAGAGATAGACAGATAGAGAGAGACAGGCTAGCAGGATGATAAACAACCAAACAAACGAAAAAAAAAAGACACAGAAATTAAGAATAAGAGGAAGGGGAGAAAGAATTAGAGGTCAGAGCAGCAGAAAGTAACACGCATAGAATTAAGGAATAAGGGGGAGATTAGAACAAAAAATGACGAATGGGTTCCAAGGAGGGAGACCAACGAGGCCTAATTAGAAGAGCAATTCGGACGAAAAGAGAGAAAAATACAAATTAGGAAGAGGGACGAGAAGGGAGAGGGAATAACACGTAGGAGAAGACCAGGGGAGTGAGGGGATAGGGTGAGGAGAAGAGGGAGGGGGGGGGGAGGAAGGAGGAGGATAAGGGGGAAAGTGGAGGGGGGGGGAGGAGGAAGATAAAGGGGAAACGGAAGGGGAAAGAAGGAGGAGAAAGGGGAGGGAGAGGGGAGAGGAGGAGGAGAAAGGGGATAGGGTGAGGAGAAGGGGGAGGGGGGGAGGAGGAGGAGAAAGGGGAGGGGGGAAAGAGGAGGAGTAAGGAGAGGGGGGAGGAGGAGGATAAGGGGGAAAGCGGAAGGGGGGAGGAGGATAAGGGGGAAAGTGGAGGAGGGGAGGAGGAAGAGGATAAGGGGGAAAGTAGAGGGGGAGGAGGAGGAGGATAAGGGGGAAAGGGGGGGGGAGAGGGTCACCACGTAGATGCATCGATGAGAACACTTAGGGTCTAAGGGTTGTTGCAGCTGCTGAGGCCAAAAACAATGGCTCTCTCCCTCTCCCTCCCTCTCTCTCTCTTTCTCTCTCTTTCTCTCTATTCCTTTTCTTGCACGCTCCCTCCTTCTCCCTTTTAACTCGGTCCTCACTCCTTCCCCCTTCGCGTCTTTGTCTTTGTGTGTATGTTCTATCCCCCTCCTCCATCTCCACCCTTTTATCCTTATTTCTCTCACCTCCCTCCTTCATCATCGCTTTTCTCTTTCTCTCATTATATCCATGCTCTCTCGTGTTCTATTATTCTCCTTCTTCCATTGTATTTTTTTCTCCCTCTGTTTTTCTCTGTTAAATCATGCTGACAATAGCCTGGTCTATCTTGCATCAGCATTCACGTCACTCGATTCCAAATGCTCATACATTGATGAAGATAAAGCTCCTTATACGAGTATGTCTCCATTCCCTCCCCCTCTCCCCCCTTTTTATCAATGTCTCCATTTCCCCTCTTTTTTTTTTATTAATGCCTCCGTCTCTCCTTTTTATTAATGTCTCCTTCTCTCCTTCTTTTTATTAATGTCTCAGTTTCTCCTTCTTTTTATCAATTTCTCCGTCTCTCCTTCTTTTTATCAATTTCTCCATTTCCCTCTCTTTTTATTAATGTCTCCGTCTCTCCCTCTTTTTATCAATGTCTCCGCCTCTCCTTCTTTTTATTAATGTCTCCGTCTCTCCCTCTTTTTATTGATGTCTCCGTCTCTCCCTCTTTTTATCAATGTCTCCGTCTCTCCCTCTTTTTATCAATGTCTCCGTCTCTCCCTCTTTTTATTAATGTCTCGGTGTCTCCCTCTTTTTATTTATGTCTCCGTCCCTCCCTCTTTTTATCAATGTCTCCGTCTCTCCCTCTTTTTATCAATGTCTCCGTCTCTCCCTTTTTTTTATCAATGTCTCCGTCTCTCCCTCTTTTTATCAGTGTCTCCGTCTCTCCCTCTTTTTATCAATATCTCCATTTCCCCCTCTATTTATTAGTATTTCCGTCTCCCTCTGTTTTTATCACTGTCTCCATTCCTCCTCTTTCTATCAATATTTCCGTCTCCCCCTCTTTAAATTGATATCTCCGTCTCCTCCTCTTTTTATCAATGTCTCCATTCCTCCCCCTTTTTATCAATGTCTCCCTTTCCCCCTCTTTTCTCAAGGTCTCCGTTCCTCCCTCTTTTTTGTCGATGTCTACGTCTCTCCCTCTTTTTATTTTATTTTATTCTATTTAACACTAATCTAACTGATTCTAATTCCACTGTTCTTCTCGATTGCAATTTTGTCTATGAAGTCAGATTGCTCTCTCATCTGTTGCACGATTCATCTGCAGAGAATTAAAGCATATACGATTAATAACATTAATAATTACTAGATTTGGGAATCTCACTCGCGCAGATGACTTGGCAATATTTCCAGCTTTATATTTATCTCCTTTTTTGGTTTAATCAGATAACGTAATTAGCGTAAAACCAGTTATATAACAGTGAGCCCTTTCTGCTCTCATTCTGCGTGAGTCTAACCCTGTCAATAGTGTCATTAAGATGGAATTAATTGAACTCAATTAAAGTAATTTCCAACGTGGATATCGGGAATTTTTATTTGCGTCTGACACAACACTGTTTATGCTTGGACAGTGGAATCATATTACCAGAGAGCGTTGTGAGGGCAGGTTGCCAGTATTTATAATTGAAATGTGAAACGCACCCCCGCAGACTTAATATATTTGTGCATTTATAATTTCGACGATTGAAGAGTCGATCGTAGAATGTAGTCAATTAGTAAATGTAATAAAAGAGGAGGTGTGCAGTGGAGGGATGAGTATGCGGAGGATGAGTAAGTGGTGGGTAAGAGGTGATGAAACTTGAGGAATTGAGTAACAGAGGATGAGAGTAAATGAGAATGCCAGTTAGGATGAGTACGAGATAAGGAGAGTTAAGGTGTGTACTCTATGATGAGTATAAGTGAGTTAGATATGAAAGTAAGAATGAGTAAATGCAAGTTAGAAATGAACGTTCTGATGAGTAAAGGTGAGTTAGAAATGAAAA
Source organism: Penaeus vannamei (assembly GCF_042767895.1). Taxonomy (NCBI): domain Eukaryota; kingdom Metazoa; phylum Arthropoda; class Malacostraca; order Decapoda; family Penaeidae; genus Penaeus; species Penaeus vannamei. Next base: position 33,002,078 of record NC_091569.1, on the reverse strand, counting down.
TACGGATGAATAAAGGTGAGTCAGAGATAAAGGTCCAGATGAGTAAAGGTGAGTTAGAGATGAAAATACGGATGAATAAAGGTGAGTTAGAGATGGAAGTACTCATGAGTAAAAGTGAGTTAGAAATTAAAGTACTCATGAGTAAAGGTGAGTTAGAAATGAAAGTATGGATGAGCAAAGCTAGTTAAATATGAACGTCCTGATGAGTAAAGGTGAGTTAAAGACGGAAGTAAGTTTGATTGAATGCAAATTAGAATTGAAAGTACTCATGAGTAAATTAGGTGAGTTAGAAATGAAAGTATGAATAGTAAATGCAAGTTAGATATGAACGTACTGATGTGTAAAGGTGAATAAGAGACGGAAGCAAGAATGAGCAACTGCAAATCGGAAATGAAAGTACTCATGGGTAGAGGTGAATTAGAAATAAAAGTAAGGATGAGTAAAGGCAAATTAGAGATGAAAGTACTATTGAGTAAACGTGAGTTGAGATGAAAGTACTATTGAGTAAACGTGAGTTGAGATGAAAGTACTGATAAGATAATGAGGAAAGTTAAGGAGAGTAAGAAAGGAGTAAGGATGAACCGAAGATAAAAGTAAGAGTGAGTAAGAGTATGAACCAATGAGTTAGGGTGAGTATTAATGATAAATAGGAGTGCTTAAGAGAGGATAGAATAAGAGGCAAATCAGGGAGAATGAGAAAAAGAAAAACAAAATAAAGGAAAGAAGAATCAAGAAAAAGAAATATGGCGAGGAATGAGAAGAGAGAAATAGACAAAAATATAAAGAAAGAGAGGGAGAAAATAACAGAAGGTTAGAAAGAGAAAAAGGAACAACAGAGGAATGACAGACGAGGAGAAAACAAAGAAAAGGCCAAAAAGGAAAATTAAGAAAGATGAGAGCAAAGGCCATTGACGAATGAAGGGAGAGAGGGAGACCGAAAAAGAATAGAGAGGAAAATCGGATGAATGAGGGAGCTATGGGAGAGGTGAGAGAAAGGAAGTGTGAACGGAAGAGGGGCAAAGGAGGAAAAGAATAAAGAGAGGGAACAAGAAAACCTATGATACAAATAGTGATGCTAAAAAAATATTGTAGATTTTTTTTTTATCAATAAGATAGATATCAAAGCATATCATGTACGCACACACACACACACACACACACACACACACACACACACACACACACACACACACACACACACACACACACACACAAACACTCACACATCATGTGCATAAAATAAAAGAACAGGAACAAGAAATACAAAATCATAATGGTAATGATAACAATAATGATGATGATAATAATAATGATAATAATAATAATAATAATAATAATAATGATACTAATGATAATGATAATGATAATGATAGTAATACTAATAATAATAATGATAATAATAATAATAATAATAATAATGATAATAATAATGATAGTAACAAAAATAATGATGATAATAATAATAATAACAATGATAATGATAATGATAATGATAATAATAATAATAATAATAATAATAATGATAATAATAATAAAAATAATAACAAAAATAATGATAATGGTAATAATGAAAATAATAATGGTAGATGATAACAGCAATAAATAACAATACCAATAATGATAA
>NC_091569.1:32982954-32985454 GCF_042767895.1 Penaeus vannamei | reverse complement strand
AAATTAAGAAAGAAAAAAATAATAAAAGAAATAGATAAATAAAGTTTTGAGGGCATGAACGCAAATAGCGAAGGGGGAAGTGAGAAAGAAGGAAGGATAGAGAGGAGAAAAAAATAGAGTAACGAGGAGATGGATTAAAATAGGGGAGTTGATGGAGGAAGAAAAATAAAAGGAGGAGGAGGAAAGGTGTAAAGGAAATGGCGGGAGAGAGATGGAGAAGAAATGGGGGAAGGGAGAGAGGGAGAGGAAGGAGGAGGTGAAGGAGGGAGGTAGATGAAGAATTAAAAGAGGTTGAAAATGAAATGAGCGAAGAATGTAAAATAAGAGAAGAAAAGATAGAAGAGATATAAGGAGATAAGAAGGGAAAATAGAAAGACAGCGATACGTCAGAAAAGCTGAAGAGGAGAGAAGAAGGAAGACACGTTGGAAAGAAGGAGGGAGAGGAAGAAATGAAAGGAGGGGGAGAGGAGGAGGGGGTGAACGGAAGGGAAGGGGAAGAGAGGAGGAGGAAGAAGAGAAGAGAGGAGGAGGAAGAGGGGAAGAGAGGAGGAGGAAGAGGGGAAGAGAGGAGGAGGAAGAGGGGAAGAGAGGAGGAGGAAGAGGGGAAGAGGAAGAGAGGAGGAAGAAGAAGGGAGGAGAGGAGGGGGAAGAGGGGAAGAGAAGAGGAGGAAGAGGGGAAGAGAGGAGGAGGTAGGGGAAGAAAGGAGGAGGAAGAGAGGAAGAGAGGAGGAGGTAGGGGAAGAAAGGAGGAGGAAGAGGGGAAGAGAGGAGGAGGAAGAGGGGAAGAAAGGAGGAGGAAGAGGGGAAGAAAGGAGGAGGAAGAGGGGAAGAGAGGAGGAGGAAGAGGGGAAGAGAGGAGGAGGAGGAGGGGAAGAGAGGAGGAGGAAGAGGGGAAGAGGAAGAGGGGAAGAGAAGGAGGAAGAGGGGAAGAGAAGGGGGAGGAGGGGAAGAAGAGGAGGATGAGGAGGGGAAGAGAGGAGGAGGAAGAGGGGAAGAGAGGAGGAGGAAGAGAGGAAGAAAGGAGGAGGAAGAGGGGAAGAGAGGAGGGGGAAGAGGGGAAGGGAGGAGGAGGAAGAGGGGAAGAAAGGAGGAGGAAGAGGGGAATAGAAGAGGAGGAAGAGGGGAAGGGAGGAGGAGGAAGAGGGGAAAAGAGGAGGAGGAAGAGGGGAAGAGAAGAGGAGGAAGAGGGGAAGAGAGGAAGAGGAAGAGGGGAAGAGAGGAGGAGGAAGAGGGGAAGAGAGGAGGAGGAAGAGAGGAAAAGAGGAGGAGGTAGGGGAAGAAAGGAGGGGGAAGAGGGGAAGAGAGGAGGAGGAAGAGGGGAAGAAAGGAGGAGGAAGAGGGGAAGAGAGGAGGAGGAAGAGGGGAAGAGAGGAGGAGGTAGGGGAAGAAAGGAGGAGGAAGAGGCGAAGAGAGGAGGAGGAAGAGGGGAAGAGAGGAGGTAGAAGGAAGAAGGGAAGAAAGAGGAGGAAGAGGGGAAGAAAGAGGAGAAAGAGGGGAAGAGAGGAGGAGGAAGAGGGGAAGAGAGGAGGAGGGAGAGGGGAAGAGAGGAGGAGGAAGAGGGGAAGAGAGGAGGAGGAAGAGGGGAAGAGAGGAGGAGGAAGAGGGGAAGAGAGGAGGGGGAAGAGGGAAAGAGAAGAGGAGGAAGAGGGGAAGAAAGAGGAGAAAGAGGGGAAGAGAAGAGGATAAAGAGGGGAAGAGAGGAGGAGGAAGAGGGGAAGAGAAGAAGAGGAAGAGGGGAAGAGAGGAGGAGGAAGAGGGGAAGGGAGGAGGAGGAAGAGGGGAAGAAAGGAGGAGGAAGAGGAGAAGAGAAGAGGAGGAAGAGGGGAAGAGAGGAGGAGGAAGAGGGGAAGAGAGGAGGAGGAAGAGGGGAAGAAAGGAGGAGGAAGAGGGGAAGAAAGGAGGAGGAAGAGAGGAAGAGAGGAGGAGGAAGAGGGGAAGAGAGGAGGAGGAAGAGGGGAAGGGAGGCCTTTGTCGCTATCGGGTTTTCGATCAATAAGATATTTAGGAGATTCAAACCTTCCTAGAGTAATATGAGACGCGAGTATTGAAGGGTTTCTTTTCGATTACTCTCGCCTGATTTTTTCTGGTTTGTTTGTTTGTATGTTTTCTATTCTTCTTCTTTTTATCCTATATAGTTTTGGTATTTCTGCTATTCATATTATTGTTACTATTGCAATTGCAAATACTACTGTTACTATTTTTTTCTAATTCTTCTTTTTATCCTATATAGTTTTGGTATTCCTGTTATTCATATTATTGTTACTATTGCAATTGATACTACTACTGTTACTATTTTTTTCGAAAATATTTCCTCTCTACCTATTACTAGTGACTCTAGATCTATAATCATTTTATTGAATATTCCTTTACATATCTGGTGTTAAAATCCAAACTGTAGAAATAGATAAACTACTGCTACTCTACACAAATCTTTGGTTATATACATATGAACAAAGACAACAATGGAATCCCCCACAAAAAAAAAAAAAAAAAAAAAGTT